>NW_007579024.1:55148-110473 GCF_000690725.1 Stegastes partitus
TTATCTTTAGACTGGCTTTGTGAGACTTATTCAATTAAAAATAAACACAAAAAGCTAGTTAGTGCAGCAGATTCAATCATTTTAACCTTGTTGTTTCATATTAAATTATAAAAACAGACTTGCAGAGCAGAGCAGCATAACCATTTTTTTCTGAAAATAGAACTTTATGATCACAGCACAAGAACTACTGAGGAACATAACACAGACGAGTTAGCTGCTGTCTTTGGTATGATGTTGGCTGCTGAACTGTTTGCAAAGTTTACACTCAACTTTTTGGCGACCAGTGCAGCCGGACAGACGACTTGTTTGGCTGTAATCTGTCAGGATGGCACCAAAGTGACAACACATTAGATGTTTTTTTATATGCTAAATACATTCCCAGCACTTCCCTTCATGATTTTGGTTCGGTTCGGTGCTCACATCACTCATGGTAACACTCCACTCTGCTGCTCTGATTATCAGTTGTACCTGTCACGTTGTTGGCTGATGTTTTTATTGACCTTGTCTGACATTTATTGAAAAAAAAGGCAAACAAGTCCAAACTGGCTGCTTCTTGGCAAAGAAAACCGTGAAGTGATTTGTGCTGCAGATGAGACACACAAACAAGCGCTTTGTTGGGAAACGTTGCCTCTGGTGGTTAAAAGTGGACAGAAATAAAACTTAACTGAGGGACGACTACCAATAACATGCACAGGGACTGTTTGTTTAATAGTTAAAGGTCACTCTGGTCACTTTTGAAAACAATATGCTTAGTTTTTCCCTCACCAATGAAATCTCAGAACTACATTAGCACTGGGTTAAAATGATGCCTTCAAGTAGAGCAGGCAGAGGGAGGGAAGATGCTGCGACTGTTTGTGAATAATATCCTGAGGGAAGAGCTGTTATCATCCTGCTTTACATCACCGCTGAAGGCTGCTCCGTCACGGTGTGTGTGCTGTAGAGCGCAGTCACCTTCTTCTAGTAAAGCACACACTGATGTCACAATGTCTGTTTACTTTAGTGTAATGCACACTGTAAGAAAGAAAAAGGGCAAAACGTGGCAGCAAGGGTGCTAGAACAAATAGGTTAAAAACAGTGGAATACTCCCTTGACACATAGCTGTAGAGGTAGACTCATTATATTTTTTAGCAGATTTAAATACATGATTATACATTTTTAACGTGGACATTTTCTTTCGTTTTCACAAGATCCGATCTGTAATTTAACAAAGTACCAGTTTATAAAGTTATTCACCATTTTTCAGTCCTTGGTATACATCATTTTTCTTTCAAATAACTAAAACTAATAACTTTCAGTGGATTTCAATACAGTAAAACACCATCATTTTATAGTCACAAACCGTAAAAGAAGACATTTTTATTCATAAAAATGCAGATGATGTGAGCATTAGTTACAGTTTTGGCCCGTTTTTTTAATCTTTAACAGTCAATATGTAAATTAATCCTTTTTTTCCAGATTTTATGTAACATTATAGTTTAACAAGGCACAGAAAATATGTAAAATAACAGTACAGTAATGTTCATTCATTGTTTAAATAATTTTAAATCCCTAATATGCATAAATTATGGTTCAAATAATGGCAAATATCTATAAAATAGTTTGTTTCAGTTCATGTGAATACAGAAAGCAGTTTTTCAGTTAAACGTTGTAAAAGAACAAACTGTTTTTTTGTAAAACAAATATCGATTTTTAATGTCGATGTGTATTATTTACAGTTGTGACTTTTTTTTTTTTATTATTTTTGAAGTCAACACACAAATTAATGCGTTTTATTCTGTGATTTTACAAGATGTTATTTGTGGTTTAACAAAAACATATACAATCTGTAAAATAATACTAAATAGCTCAAAAAGTACCGTCTGTTTTTGCATTCTCAGGTAAAAACATTTAGTTTTGCATAAATCCCTGCGAGTGTGTGGACAACCTGTGTGTACGTTGGGAAGTGTTCAGTGTGTGTTTGTGCGTCAGGCTGCAGTGACACAGCAGAACAGAGTGAAGCTGGAGAACATTCCTGAAATAACAAACACGATGGAGGGAGGAGAGAGGAAGTAGGTCTGTTTTCTTCTCCTCTTCTTAAAGGGGCAGCGTGAAGTCTGCGCTGGGAGAACAGACAAAGACCCAGTTTGATAACACTGACTACACACAGTCTGAGCTGTAAACCTTCTCACTCCCATTTACTGTGTTTATGCTCACCTTTGAGGATGATTCCATGATTTTACCGTGCTTGTGATGCTTTAAAACAGAAAAATCTCCACACCAACAGCCTTCATATTCTGTCTAAACAACTGCATCCACAGATGGTCTCCCCAGAGCTCTGCTTCTGTTTCTCATTTCGGCCGAATGTTTTCGACTCCAGCGGTTAGCGAACGCTCCTCGGCTCTGCGTCTGTCTGCTGGCTCCACCACATATTCTGCTTTTTGGGGTTTCTCCTTCCTTTAGTGGGTTATAAAGCTGCTCTTTTGTGCATGTAATCGACTCTACAAACTTTTATGAAGGCGAATGTTCACCCCACAAGGAGTTATTATTTCAGAACTTCTTACCTGCCTGGAAAACCTCATTTGAAGTCCAGGCTGTTCTCCTGTTACTTATCTACATCACCATGTTACACATTTGAATAAGGCCGGCCTAGCAGCTGCTTTAACACCTGATTGTCACTTTATGGGTGCATTAAATGACCGTCACCATCACAGCTCATTCCCCTTTGTTACACATGTTGAATAAATGTTTACACACATGGTTTTGTGTTTTATATGTTTTGTTTCGCTGTAGTTTGGTCTATAAAACAATTTCTCTTTGGAGAAAATACAACTTATCTTGTTACCTTATCCATCCACATGGACCAGCAGGGAAGTCCTCCACCTTCTAGTAGGCTCAGGAGGCACGTTATCATCCATTTAAATCACTGATAAACACAAAGTGGTCTGATTGTGACTATATCTCTCTTTTCTTTTTGCATAATTACACAGCGCTACAGCGTTCTTCCCCATTTTCCCGTGGTTCCTGCTTGTAAGCCAGTTTCTGTCTTTGATGTGTTTATTGGACCTTTCCTCACTTTTTTTTCCCTTCTGTTCTATATCCCTGGTCTTAACTTTGACCCACTTTCCGGTCTTCACTTGAACAGCAGGCCTTCCTGTAATGATGGATGTAATGATGCGGTGCTTCTGCTTCATGGCAGCTGGAGCTCAGTGGAGCGTCTGTCAGTCATCAGATTTTGTAGCTGCTGCTGACTCTGCTTCTTCTCTGAATGCTCACTTACTGCCAAACTGCAAAGTAAAGGTAGCTGCAAGCACAGAGGCACTTGTATGCATTTGGTTCGTAAATTGTAACGCTGACTGAATTGTTAGTCCTCTATTGAATGTTTATTGAAATGAGCTGTGAGCTCTGTTTTTGCATTTACATTTTTGAAATCTATTGTTATGGGGCTGCAAGGTGGCTCGGTGGTTAGCACCGTCGCCTCACAGCAAGAAGGTCGCTGGTTCGCATCCCGGTGAGGACACCCGGGATCTTTCTGCGTGGAGTCTCCATGTTCTCCCTGTGCAGCGTGGGTTCTCTCCGGGTTCTCCGGCTTCCTCCTACAGTCCAGAAACATGTTGAGGTTAATTGGTGATTCTAAATTGTCCGTAGGTGTGAATGTGAGTGTGCTTGGTTGTCTGTCTCTAAGTGTAGCCCTGTGATAGACTGGTTACCTGTCCAGGTGAACCTGCCTTCACCCTGAGTCAGCTGGGATAGACTCCAGCACCCCACCACCCTAGTGAGGATTAAGGTGTAGAGATAATGGATGGATGGATGGAATAGAGAGCTACTGTGGATCATGATGCTGTTGTCTTTAAAGAATGAACCCTCGTGTGGCATCATCCTCCCCTTTTCAAAACTGAGTATTACCTGCATGTTCACGTTCAGTTAGCGTGATGTTTTCAAATCGTAATTGCCACAATAACCAGGAAGTTTACTCAGAATTGTACCCAAAATGCCTCTCTAGCCGAACATCTATGAACAGCTACTTCATTTAATAGTGAAAAGCCCAAATCGTGTTTGTGATTAATATTTGATTATTTGCGCGGCCCTAAATTCTTGTAAAACAGATGACAGGATGTGTTTGTGTCCTTCAGCTGGTTATTGTGACTGGATTCAGCTATCAGTTGTACCTGCTCTTGGCCTTGCTGCTGTGCCTGAGTGATAAATTTTGCATGTCGTTCCCAAGAAACAAAGGAAGATATAGTCTTACAGCACCGGCGCAAACCAGGAGGCGAGAATGATGAGCTGAATGTCCTGATCTGATGATGGAAACATATTGCAGCTGTAATACAAAATATGGATTGGTTTGCAACATTTGCTGCAGTTTCTCTCAATTACCCGAAAACAATCTCCTCAGCTTTCACCTGAATAATATCACCTGATGCGTCCATCACCTCATATCGTGAATATTCTGACTTTGATTTGGACCTAAATTTTTCTGCATTGGCTCCTTTTTAAGTGAACATCAGGATATTTCATGTGCTTGTTACAAGTCAGAAGGCCGACAGCCGCTGCCCCTGTGTTTCCTGGAAGTGTGGATATTTTTAAATAAAGTTATGAATATTGAATTAGAGCGGCAGTAAGCACAGACGGTCCACTTTATGTGGGTGTCTGCACATCTTGTGGTTCTCTGAAATCAGGTCACTGTGTGGGTGAATGGGTGCTTACATGTCGGAGCCTGTATTAGTGTTTATTCAGCCATAGATGCAGCTCATGTGTACTCATGTGGCATCAATGGGCTGCTAGTTGTAGGAACTGCATGACATTTTTCAGTTTCTGGGGTTTCTGTTTCAGTAAGAATTCATGTGGTGAGGATTTGTGTTTTGTGTCACTGTTTTTCTCCAGAGTAGCGTGCAAGCTACAAGAGTGTGACCGACACCAGAACCTCCTAAACAGAAATGAGAAATAAAAGGAAAGGAGATTATCACCTTAAATATTAAAGACAAGCACAGATCTGGAAACTGCAGAATTTAACAGTGTTTGACTGTGGTGGCTGTGTGTGCTGGCAGGAAGGGATGCTATGACGTGTTTGTGTTCTTTGTGAGGACCTATTTGAGGTTTTTTTTTTACTTTGTTAACTCTCCGAACCCATATTTTGTGGCTGCAGTCACATTTTTTCTCACTGTGGGCTCATTTTTCATATAAGGTCCTGCAACTCTATGAAAAATACCATCACCAGGCTGAGTGTATCTTTCAACAACTTGCTCTCCTGTGTACCGTTTTTGAGCCATGCTGCTTTTATTTTATTGATGTTTATATATTTTATCCCTTTCCTAAAAAATAGGTTGAGTGACAACAGTTCATTTTTGACATATTTATAAAGGAGAGACGTGGAATAAAGTGATTCTGAAGAAATATCACCATTTCAAAGATCTGTTTAAGGGTTTAAAGTTGGTTTTACCTTTAAGGCTGGCAGCAGGTTCAGGTTGAGCGGCTGTTGAATACATTATGAGTGTGAGAGTCCCCACAAATGTCCAAGCACATTTGTATTTGTCATAACAGACAGTCTTGGTTTCACCTGCCTCTACCTGCTGCAGCAGCTCCACATCCAGCAGCAGCTCAGGTCCAGTCGCGGCTTGTCCGTTTACATTTTCTGTCTGTTTTAACAGAGGAGGCAAGTCTGCATTTGTAGGGCACATACCACAACACGAACAGAACAGTGAGTGCATTAGCCTGCCTGTCTGTCCACAGCCTTCTGTTTGGTAACCTGTCTGTTCTGCTGTCTGCCTGTGACGGAGCTGCTCCAAATCTCTCTGCAACATTAACTGCATGTTTTGGAGCCTCGTGATCTGATAGCATGACATTTAAATTCAGCCTCCACACCTTCATTACCTTTTAGCTACTCAAACTTGTTCTCACGATGGCAGAGATAAAGCAGGTAATCATTACAGGCTTACTCAAGGACAGTGACATAGTACACACACCTCTTGATGAGGAGGAAATTAGAGCTTCTTACCTTTACAACACTGTCAAGTAGAAGCTTTAAGTATTCAAAAATAATTATAGTGTAGGCTTAGACAACAGTCGCTACCATCCTGCTTTTAAAAAAACGCTTTTGTGTTTGGATTGAGGGGGTTTACGTGGTTTGATTTGGTTCACAAGGAGCACTTTTGGTCTGTAAAACATCACAAAACACTAAAAAAAAAAATGTCCCAGAGTACTGTTTTCTAACAGGAGTTTACTCGCTGTTCTCACAGTTCCTGCTCCGTCGCCTCCGGCTGAGTCGGTAAATTGATGATGTTTGTCCTCCTCTAACCTGACGTGGTGTTAAGTGCCCTCCTGGGGAGACGGGAGATAAAATTTGTCTTCTTAGGAAGCTTCTCGTCAGGCATCAGATAACTGACATCACCTCTGATCCCTGTTTGTGTTTAGGCCAGTAAGTGGGGGCTGCCTCATAGTATACGGAGCTTGTACAGAGCTCTTTCCAGGCACTATATATGCAACACTGCTGGGTTATTTTTCAGTCACTTTTATATTAATATTGTTCCTTACAGCTTCACTCAGACACACCACAGTGATGGACAGTAATCCAACAATAGTCTGAAACAACTGGAAGCAACAAACGACACTGTGGTTCTGTGTGTTTGACAGCTCTCCTGTCTGATGTGAAAAAACGGACTGCTGTATGACTGTGGTCTGGACTGATCCTGTCTCCATGTGGGGATAGTTAGTAACTAGCACCTCTGTTGTTTGTAGCTCTTTTGATTTGGAGATGCTCATGTGGATTTCTGCTGCTTTTTGATGCTGCAGTATGACATTAACCCAGAGGAAAGGCTCTCCGTGGTGTTTTTGGATGAGTATTAGTGCAGAAATGTAAAAAAAATTACTTCACACAGCTCAAAAGTACTGTCGCTCGTGCGTGTCTATCATTTAATGTGACTTTCGGCGTGTTTAAAGTTAAACAGAAGTGTTTCTTGGTCCGACCTAATGAGACCGCTGGTGCGACTTCTACAGAAGAAGATTAACAGAAAGGAATGCACGTCTGAAAGGGGCTTATGTGGGAGAGTATTTGATGATTGTATGCAACCGCGTTTGGTTTCTATAATTCTGGGAAGCTTGGGCATTAGGTTTTTGAGTAAATTGTGAGCGCCAAACCCTGGAAGGTCCCGGCTGCCTTCACCCTGATCTACTGTCTCGTTTCAGAAGCAGCAGCCAACAGGTTTCTAATGAGCCGTCACTTCCACTTTCTCTTCTACAGACAACACTTCTCTGCCTTCACGTCGTTGCGTTCCTTTCCTTGTTTTATGTGCTTCTTTCACCTCTAACTCGCATACCTTTCCTCCTTTGACTTCGTCACTCCTCAAGGATTAAACAAAGTCTTTCTTCTTCCTCCGTCATCACTCACTGCTTCCTCTCTGGTATTTCCCCGCAGAATCATCTCTCGTCTCTTTCTTTTCCCCTCCACGCTTTCCCACATTTACATATCCCATGTTTCATTCTTCGCTAGTAACTGTTGACTTTTTATAGTTTCCCTTTAGGGAACAGTAAATATCGTTAACTAGCTTGATCGCGTCTAATTGCAACGTGAGTTTTCCGAGTTTCTATACATGTTAGACGTTTTATTTGACCGGCGCTTCGGATGAATGAAACCAGAGCAGAGTTTTAAATTAATGATCTAATGACAGCACTTACAGCTCTGTGTAAAACAACAGTGATTCTAAAGCAGTAAAATAATACTGCTGTCATTTCAGTGTCTGTTTACATGTTTTACGGGTTTTCTACAGCTTTTAATGGCAGCTAACACCTACTGCCAGCTGATTAATAACCAACTTCAAGTCACATGTATTTATACAGCACATTTAAAGTTGAGTTGACTGAAGTGTTGTACATGTTACAGCAACAAAACCATCAAGAGAGGATAAAACGTGTAAAGTAGTAGAACACAGCTTAGAGCTTTACAACAAATTACGTTTTTAAATAATAAAGTCTTTTGCTCTTTCAATACCTAAATAAAACTTGCGTTCAGTTTAAATGTCTGTTTATGTGTCTCTTGCTGAAGTGGCTGCCGCTCTGACATGACTTAAGCTTTATTTTTGGAGAAAAACTCACAACTTCTTATTTCTGTCGAGCACAAAAGACAACAGTGTGCCATTTCCTTCACCACAGGACTGCAGGTGCAAACTGTGACAGAACATTTCAGTGAGACATGTTCAACTGAAACCGTTTTTTTGTGATAATTGACTAATTAAAGTAATTAAATGTCATTGAATGTGCTCACTATGAAGAGCACATCGTCACACAGAATGTCCTGTGCTCATAAGAACAGTCCCATTAGGTCGAGGGCTCAACAGTAACATGTAATTGTGATTTTTCTGACATATTTTACCATCATGACGTAGCTGCAGACAGATCAAAGCTTTAGTTCAGTGTTTACTGTGTAATAGATTTAAAACTTGTGATGGGACACGACCACGTGAGACACCGTCACCAGTGTGACAGCAATTTACAAACTGCATCAAATCACAATTTAAACTCCGTGCCTTGCCCTAATTAGGATCTAATTTAGAGCCGTTATTTCATAGTTAATGTACTTAACTGCAATGAAACTGAATTATATTTTGCTTTCTAGGACTCGAGTCGTCTGAACATTCAAGGAAGCATCCTGGTGTCGACTGAACTGCTTCCATTTTAAAACCTTCAAATCCATTAATATCCCAGCGTGTGCATATGCATACCACAAACTCTATTTATATCAACGCATAGCTGCGATCTGTTCTACTTTATGGAGCCCTCTTATGTTTTTGCACCCTGCAGGGAGGTCAGATGCTTGTAGAGATTCAGTGCGCTGCTCCAGGATGTCGTTGCGTTGAGCGGTGGCCTGATGAATCAGAGTTTTGAACATGAGTTGTCCGTTTGAAGGACGTTCTCCTGACTCCCACTCCATCTCGCTGTCACTCCCAGTTACAGGCCTTCAGTCATGTTTTTATAGTAGATCACTGCTGTATGTTTGTTTCAGTGTTGAACTTAAAAGGTTTCAAGAGTCTAAAAGAGAAGCCCAGTTGTTTTTAATTAAAGCTAACAGGACCTGGATGAGTGAGAACCTACACAGACGTCTTGTGTATTTTCTGCATCTGTACGTATTTTTCCTGCTGACGGCGAAGTGTTTCTCGCTCCACTGGACTCCTCAGGGATGAGTGAGCACATCGACTCTCCGTCGCAGCGTTCCCTCGTTCCACATCATAAGAAAGTGGTCAGTGTGACGTTGAAATCAGCCCGTGGCGCCTCCAGAGACCCAGTTCTGCCAGTCAGAACCTCCTCTCCGGAGGTTCACGGCTACCGGCGGTGCTGCAGCGTCGGCTTTTGGTTTTTCGGAGGCCTGAAAGTGCATCCGGGCTCCCAGCGTCGGCTCCAGCATCGCCGTGAGAGCTGTGGAGCGGGTGGGTGTGAGCCGAGCCAGATCACAGCCCTGCACCGGGACATTTCCCCTTTCACTTTGTTCACATCAATAGGGAAGGAGAAGCAGGGCAAAAGAGACAGAGGGAGGAGGGGAGGTGGGAGCAACAAAGGCCAAGAGAAAGGAACAGAGGGGAGAGGAGGTGGGGAGAGTGGTGCTGTTTGTCCCAGGCCCATGAATGAAATCTTTATCTGTGGTGCAGAGGAGACGAGCTCGCTCTCACGTCTTCTTTACTCTTTTACTGACTCTTTCTGCTGCAGCTTTCACTTTTCTTTACGCTGAAATCTTCACGACTCCACTTTCTCTTTCTCTGGTCTTTAGTGTACTTCTCCTTCTCCTTCTTATCTCTCTGTATCTCTTTCTCCTCACTGCCTCTCTATCCCGAGTCTCCATCTTCTCTGAACTCAGCCCCCTGGTGGAGGCCCAGCAGCTCTTTCTCTTCATCTGACTGTTTCTTCTTTTTTTTTTGCATCCATAACTTTTTGGCCTGTTTTGTTTGTGTGTTTGTTTTTGCGGTAAATATGTCAATTGATGCTTCTTTTTTTTTTTAACTGTGGTTTTACTAATTATCTGTAACTTATCAAAACAGGCAAAATCTGTTAAAATTCCAGTTACCAAATGATTTACTATTTTCAGCCCTTAATGTACATTATTTTCTATCTAAAATTAGCAAATAACTAGGAAAAATATGTTTAAAAATGGCAGTTAAATCCATTAAAATGTTCATTTTTTGTTCCATATGTTGTTTTTTCCTTTTTAATGTAACCCTGTATTGAAAAAAAAAACATTTAAGCTGAGAGAATGGTGCATTTACGTACGATCCTGATCACGCTTGAATATGGTTCTTCACAAACCTGTCGATGCTGAGGGCAGTTTGCAGCCTTTGCCTGCCTCAGAGTCGACCACTAAATACATTCTCACACTGTGGGAAACCTTGGAGCCCCACTTGAACCGATGCCTGAATGACTCCTGGCATTAAGGGTTTTCAGAAAAGTAAGAACCTGTTCACTGGTGTTACATAACCGACACTTGACAGAGTCTGGACCTGGGAAAAGAACATTCCTGCAGAGCTGTGTGCACGTCGGCTCAGTTTATACCAACAAAAAAAAAAGAGGATTTCAAAATATACAACTGGCGAAACTACACAATATTTTGTAGTATCTATACATTTATATATATTTGCTTTTGATTTTGTTATTATCCTGATCCAGATCAAACTTTGTGATCAGTTGAGCCCAGAGTTGTGAATGGAAACTCAGATTACTGTAAAGTTTGCATCATTCTACAAAGTGCAGAAGAAAACTGAAATCTTTAATGTTGCCAGCACACTGGAAATCCAACCTATGAGGACAAACTATCAGTCTTGTTCTGCTTAGAACTGACACTCGGTTCAGCACTCCGCTGGTACATTCTTCACCTGCTTCTCTTTGAGTTGTGCATTCGCCCTCAGTGTCGTAGAAGACGACGTACGGTGCTTCTAAAGGTGTTTAATCAGCCAGACGAGACGGTTGTGTGTTGGCATTGTTGCAGGAATGCAGAGAGGTGTTGTGAGCATAAATGTTAGTGTAGTGAGAGCTGCTGACAGAAGGAGAAAGTAGTGTTGAGGAATGCAGGCTGGCTGGAGGTGTTTGGACTAATCATTTGAACCTGTAACGTATATAAACTCTGAGGTCCGGGGCTGTAGGTGCACTGTAAAAAAAAAAGTACCGTTTTTAACTTTAACTTGTTAAACGATTTACTGTTATTTTATAGATTTATTAGATTTTACTGATAACAACTAGTGAAATCACAGGAAAAAAAAAAACGCTTTCAGTTGCTGGTTAACCATAAAAAACAGTCCAAAAAACCCCCAAAAAACATAAAAAATCCCATCACATTAAAAAAAAATCAGTTTTACAAATAGTAAAAATGTGTTTTTTGTTTTTTTTTTACAATGTTGCACTATTTTTACTGTATTTAATTTGTAAAAAAATTACAGATATTCGACATTTAAAAGAAAACTCTGGTATGTTTGGGGCTGGTGAACTGCTGCTTTACAGATTTTCCCTTTTTTTGTTAGTTATTGTCTAGTAAAATCATAAAAAGCACCATTTTTCATTTACATGTTGACTGTAAAACAAACAAAAAACAGGCCAAAACTGTGCATAATGTCCACATAAAAAAATCTGTATTTATTTATTTGTGGTTTTCTCAGTGTGTGACAGTAAAATGACACTGTGTTATTGTATTTAAATCAGCTAAGAAGGCCCTTATTTTACAGATATGTGCTGTTATTTCTACCATCTTTTACATTTTGTGAATGTTACAGTATGACACAGATATTTCATGTATTCTTCTGGCATCTTAGCTGCCAGCTTTTCAGTTTTTGGGGGGCATTTCTTTTGCAGTGCATAGAGGAGAGGGTTGCAGACTTGTGTGAGAGCAGCAAAATGTAAGTGTAGGGAAAAGGAGCTCCAGAAAGCAGAAGGGATGGAGAGGACAGAAGCACCAGGAGGGCAGAGGTTCTGTGGGAGGACTGAATCAGAAAAGGGAGGCAGAGAGCAGGAAGGACACGGCGAGCGAACTCCAGGCTGAACAAAGGCCTATTTTTGTACCATCCGTTTTGCAGCCATATGCAGCTTTCTCCTCCAGAGTCGCCTTTTGTTATGTCTCAGGGTGAAAACCATCTCTCATGACTGGCTCGCTAACTCGGCTGCCTAACGGCCACGCTGACTTAGCGGTTATTACTTTAACATGCCACTTTTCACAGTAGCATGTTCCTGCTGCTCGGCGTCCTGGAATAAGTGTCTGATTCACTGTTTGAGGTTAACTTACATGCTGGAATGTGGTTGTGTGGCTCCAGAGGCGACTTTCTCTCATTTAGTTTCCACGTGGCCTTCAGATTCCTTTCGCTGTCTGAATACTGAAACCAAAGCTGCCGAATTGTTCCCGCGGCGCTCCTTATACGAGCGCAATTTCCTGTATGCCACATACAGTATATTAATAGTGGCCTCTGCCTCTCCCGGCCAGAAAGTGCACATTGTTCTTTCCCGGTGCTGTACAGTAAAGACATGTAATTCCCCAGAATGGTGGAAACTGCAGCTTTATCACAGAAAGGAAGGCATTTAGAGTGGTTCTCCAGCACTTTATAGATGCTCCCATGAATTTTAGAGACTCGTACGAAACAGAACAATCAAAAATAGAAGAAAAAGAGCGGCCATAGCTGTTCCTCTTACGGGTCAAGCAGGATTCTGTGCTTTCTATAAGGCAACTCACTAGTTTCTCTTATTAGATCCTTCTTGCCATGTCAGTAAATTCTCCATGTTACCACTTTTGTAGTGCACATTTTGTGTATGAACATATGATTTTCCATTTTAGTGGCTTCGAGATTCATCCTTGTCAACAGTTTTAAATGTGGCTTAAGATTTAAAGAGCCCACAATCAGCTTTTTGGGGTTTTTCATTTTGTTTAGTGTGTTATATAGCTGCTGTTTTGTGCATATGAAAAGTTTGCCAAAGGGAATTATTCTCACCTTACCTGCCTGAAACACCTTGTTTCCAGTCCAGGCTTTTCTTCTGTTACGTATCGACATCACCATGTAACATATTTTTGCATAACACCTGCCTATTGGCTGGTTTGGCCCAAAGAATGAGCAGCTTCCTCCTCGTTAGAGCTGCTTCTGCTTGAGCTGCATCCCCATACTCAGACGGTATATAATCAGCTGACCAATCAGAGCAGACCGGGCCTTTCAGGAGACGGGCCTGATGTGTGAATGAAAAGCTTCCCTGTGCTTAGTAAGTGATGAGATATTTCAGAAGACAGGGCACAGAGGAGCTAAAATCAGAGACAGGTGTGTGAAGGGCCTGAATTCTTCCTCACGCCTGGACACAAGCCGCCACAACAACTGACCGACGCCCCGCCTTTCCCCTAAACGTCCTCGGTGGCCCTGAGCGAAGGCCGACGTGTGGAGAGAAACATGACGAGTGATGCTCAGAGTGATTGATGAACCGGGTGTGGGCTGAATGTGATATCTGTCATATGTTTCTCCAGTTGTTCCAGTCTCTGGTTGCCCAGCTGTCTCTCAGGCTGCTGGGGGTTTCCTGCTCCTGCTCCAAGAACCATATGTGACTCATTTTAAACCCTTTAACACTGACTGCTGTGAGACTAAAATGAGAAAGGGCAGCTCTAAATGATTGTATTTAAGTTATAGCAACTGCTTATGAAATTATCTTCAACCAACAAGCTGAACTGAGTTTGAGGAATGAGCCAATCAGAGTTATTTATAATTACTAGTCTGAACTGTCTGAAACCGACCAGGCCTGTTAAGATAGAGGAGGGGATGTCAAATATGGAACTAGTTTAAAATCAACTAATGCATACATTTGAGTTTAAATTGCACACTATATGAAGTTGATGCAACATTATTATGTCAACACAACTAAACAAAATAATGTGTGCTACTTAAATAGCTTATCTAAACCAGTATATTAGTTTTTTATTGTATTTGTTAAATCTTGCAGTCACGCACAAGCAAGTGAAAACTGCTGGTAAACAACCACAGAAAACATTTATTTTAAACTGATGGCCTCTTTTCCATCGTGGGATGCAAACCTTAGTCTTCTGGGTAAAAGTCCACTCTTGGATTTCTGCCTCCGACCTCCTGAAAACAACTTTGTGGCTCCTTAAAACCGCCCGCCTTTCCTATCACATTACAAATGACATTTATTTTTAAATGAATTTACCCTCCCCTTAAGATGTAGGTAAGCCTGTAGTTTAGTAATGCAGTTTTTTGGAGGCTGGGTTTGCACTGGAGAAGAACACTCCACCCGTTCTTTAGTCGAGGTGATTCATCCCCAATACACTTGAGTGAAGTATGCCTCAGACACTGAAGTGATGAGTAAAAAATGTCATTCAGAACTGTCCCTTGAACAGCTGCATGTGTTTATAGTCACATGAATCTGGACTCATGACATGTTTTCTGACAAACACTTTTTAAACTCGTCTGAAAAGCTGCTAGAACACAATGACTTTTTAAGCACCGATGTCTTTTTTTTTTTTTTTTCTAACCCACATTCTGATGCACACGGACCACCAGGACTCCCTCTGTGCTATGTGCCTCCCCCTGCCTCCCCCACCCTGCAGCCTCCCAGCTGTTTGTGGTTTCAGGGTGTGTCGGGGGTCCGCCGGCTGCATTCAGATCAGTATTTGCATGCTATGACTGACTGCCGTCACATTACAGGGTGTGGACGCCCGCCGATGGTCCGTTAATGTGAAGGGCAGCAAAGGAGAAAATAGCTTTGCTGAAAGACCAAATATTTTTTTGTTCGTGGCTTTAATTTGCAAATTATGATGATGGGATTAATAAATAAGAGATCTGTGGGATTGTTCTTATACACAACAAAAAGTGAATCCAGGCATCTGTTCCCTTGAATTAGTTCAATGCATGGTGGCAAAATAAACAAAAAAATCATCAAAGTTTGTGATTTAGACAAACTTTTTAAGTTGCAAACCTTATTTTGATTGGTTGTGTTGACATAATGCTGTTGGTAATTGCATCAACGCTATATTGTTTGTAATTTAAACTCAAATTACTGCATTAGTTAAATTAATACACCATTCAGGTTGATGCAGTTTAATAAAATTAGCTTGATTGCTTCATAAAAAAAATTATTTAAATTTTTTTTTTACCATTAATTCAAGATTTCAAGTCCCCTCCTCTGTTTTAATATGCCTGAATAATTTCAGATAAATAAAACTGATAATTCAAACGATCTTTTATTGTGAAAGAAAAGCTTCTTCCTGTAACTCATGTAGTTTGCTGAACATAACTTTATTCGGATTGCTTACAATATTTTAGAGTGTAGTTCATGCACTGGTATCTCATGAATAAATAAAACACATTCTACTGCAACTAATTAATACTTCCATTGCTAAATAATTTATGTATTGTTTTCATCAATAATTAATTATCAATTAAATATAGATTAGAGCTAAAATGCCCATTACAAGTTCCCACGTCCCAAACTGGCATCGTCAAATGTTTTGTTTTGTCAGAAATCTGAAAGACTGATAAAATAATATTATAAAACTTGAAGTCTCAGAAAAATTTGACAACTAAATTTAAAGTTTGACGTAGCCAAACTACACTCAACTAATCAGCTGTCTGACATCTCTGAAAGTCAGTGAAGTAACTTAGTGATGTAATAGTGTGATGAAATTAAAGGACCCATTGAAAGACATTGACAGACTCAGAACTGTGATTTTGAATTCAGTTTATTTTTACTAAAGTACCGTTTGGAGGAGCCGTGTTGGACTCGTCACGTCAGCGCAGCAGCGTTTCAGTGACAGCTGATGCACTGGAGTGAGAATCAGCTCACAGAAGGCGGTGATGTTAAAATCAGAGGTTGCATGTGCACCGTGGAAGCCGTGAAATTGGCGCTGAGTGAATGACGGAGTGCCTTCTCCTTCACACGGCCTGCAAATAGCTGCTTGGTAGGGCGTCAGATTTGAGAGACTTTTAAAGCAGGGAGGGAGACTCGGCAGCTCTTTTCTTACTGCTGACAGTCATCAGATGCCAACGCCAGTCTGTAACTTCAGTTAGCTTACGCTGCTCTGCAGGGTGTGAGCAGGGTAGGAGGTTATCGCCACACAGACCAATACCTCTGAACGGATGGTAACCTTATCTACTGGACCAGCCGCTGTCATCTGTACAGAATTCTCTGAGCTATAAATGAATTGAGGAGTGATACAGAGAAAATGGCTGAATGTTGGCCAGTACGAACGGGTGTCAGCTTTCTGTCCTGGGTGGGATCGCTTTAGTTTCAACCGTAGTCGAAAGATAAAATAAAAGACTTGAGGTTGACTGAATGAGACAGATGGAGATGCAGAATAAAAGGACACCTTTACGCCCTCCTCTGTTCTCCAGCTCCCTCTTATCTGTATATTTCTTGGTTTCGTCTTCCTTCGTTCACCATCTGTAATCCTCGCGTCCTCCTCTCTCCTCTCTTCTCTCTCCAGCTGTTCAGGCCTTTTAATGGCTGCTTATTAATTACACTCTAATAAAAGGAGACGCATTCAGCTGCTCACTCGCTGACACTCTCTCTGTGTGTAGAAATCCTCTTTAACCGTGACCAAAGTTAATGATTTCTGCTTTTTAACAGAAGGTTATTTTTAGTAAAAACGGATCATGTAGTCCATCTCTAGTCTCATTTCTGTTCGTTCCTTGATGTGAAACCAGTTGATTGTGGTTAAATCTGACTTTCTCATTGTTTTTCACCTGTCTAAGGGTCATTTCATGAAAGAAAGACCCCCTCAGATTGTTTATGTACAATCATTTAAAAATATGTAATGAAGCTATGCTAAATTTTACCTAAACGCTATGACTGTTTTCAAAGTTAGAGGCCCTTGAAGTACGCAGAGGTGGATTGAAATTTCTCTCTTTTTATTCTCGTTTTCCTTAATTTTTTACAGTACAGGAGTAAGACACGTGGAATTGTCAAGGATCAAAACACGTTGGAGCTCTGTTAAAATCTGCGACAAAATCAATTTTATGTCACGATCTGAAGCCAGAAATCTGTTTTGTTCAGCACCATTTATCTATCATCAACTTAGAGTATAATTACCACGGGATGTATTTTTAAAAAATGAACCAGTTTAATGTCATTTATTAGTTTAATAGTCTTTTTCAAAACCATACAGTGAAACCCTGGTTTGGTATTTCAGTTTCCACTCACGTAGTCAGCTGTTTCTGTAGATTTTTCCATCTTGACCTCAACCTTTATTGGTCATAGTTGTCTCTAAATGAGGGGAAGCTTTGTCACTGTGTTCGTCTTTTTCACCTCCTCCTGTTGTCTATAATTCCTTTGTGCTTCCTTTCATTGTAACTGATGAATAACAACATTCATGTCTGTGAAAACTCGTCCAAGTCTTCCATTTATTTCTGGCAATGTGTGATGAAGCAAACACCGTCTGCACAACTCAGTGTAGATCATTTATTTATTGCTTTAAAACTGTCCTACTATGAATACTGTGAACAATATGTAAACTCTAACAGAGCAGCATAACAAGGAACTATACGGTATTATTTGTTTAAAGTAATGATATTGTTTAAAGAAGCACAAACACACTGTGAGGTTCTGACTTTGTGTTTTAAGATGAAGAACTTTTGGATGTTCTCAGTCATTTACATAATGTGCATTTTTCCATATTCTGTCTCCAGTGGTTGGTAATTGGATCAAAACGTACGACATCATCAGTGCTGATAACATGTTTAGTGAGACAGTGAGCAGCTTTGCTAAATGCTGCACCAACTTTTCCAACATCTTGAGTTTGACGTCGGCAGTGATTTCTCCGTGCCGTCAGGAGAATGTATTGATTCTAATTTTTTTCCTTCTTGAGGGTGGCCTCACATAACGCAACATAAAAGAGCAGAGCGGTTCCCTCTGACGATCGTTTTGTGCTGACTGTGGTTCTTTGAAGCCCGTCTTGTCTCTCATAAATATGAACGAGTGAATATTTAATATTCTCTCAGCCTGGGAATTCCCACCGACAGGCAAGCGTTTGACCAAGTAGTTCCCTCTCTCAGAATATTGGACTCGAGGACCCTGTTACAAACACATCTGCCTCATACGTGGAGTGACTATAAATTGCACAGAAAGGGGACGATGCAGTGTAGGATTTCAACCAAACCAACTGTAAATCAAGTAGTTTCTCACACATCAGTGTTTCAGGCAGGTTGATTTGTCACTGGGTAGCAGTGCTGCTTTAAATGCAGTGCTTATTTTTTTGTTGATTTTAGTTCACTGTTACATTAACACAACACTTACCTTAACTTCATGGAAAAGTCAATAAAGTGCTGAGTCATGTTGATGGTGTGTCTCATGTTTAGAGCTGTAGTTACCGAAGATGAACTTGGAATCTGAAATCATGCCTAAACTGTAAGAAAACAAACAAACAAACAAAAAAACCCAAAACAAATAATTATAAAAAATGTTGGAATACAGTTTTTTAATTTAATTTTTTTTGTATAACTTAAAATATAACTAAAATTCTTATTATATTTCATTTGTCTAAACTCAGATTTTACGAGATATTGCCTGTAATGGAACAAAACAGGGAAAATCTGTAAACTAGCAGTAAATTCTTCTTCTTCTTCTTCTAGTTTGATGCTGATAAATGTTTGATTTTTTTTTTTACAGCGTACTCTTCAACCAGTTGATTGGTTGCAGGAAAAAAAAACATATTTAGTTGAACTAAATCATCCACAGTGCACTGACTGCGCTCCAGCTGCTAGCCTAAAAGAATTATAAATCAATATAAACAGCTCGTATTTGCAGCACAGTAAATCACCTTCTCCAGGGTATTTTATATCGAAACGATAAGGAGCTGCGTTTTAACAAAATGCCTCCAAACAGACGACTCACGTTGAGCCGATTCCAAGTAAACTTTCAGTAAACGTTAAATAAGTTAGACCTCAAAGTGTCTATCAGGTTGGGCCAAATTTGTGAAGACAGGGGGGTCATCACAGGTATTGTGTTCCTCCTGCTGCCAAGAATAATGGATTATTCCTAGAAGGCTGCTGATTTAGCACTTTTCTCCGTATGACAGTCACACCAGCAGTATTCTGGATAGCAAGTCAACCAGCAGGCCGAGAATAGTGGAGAATACGTGACATATTAGCAACACACCCTCCTCAATTAGCACCCATCAAAAGGGAGAACCTGACATTTTTAGATGGCTGTCACGGGTTGTGTGACGCACACAGACGTCCTATATCTGGACGTGACTTAATGTGTGACTGAATGACAACTTTGTCCCGTCGCCAACAACTGTGCAATTCAACCTAAAGCGAGACACACGAACTAGAGAATGCACGCTGAACATTTGTGTAAATGTGGTTGTGCTGGTTTGTCGTCATGTGTAGAAATGTGGCTTCAGAGGCGCTTGTGTGACTGTGTGGAATGGTTTCTTTCTGTTGGTAATCTGTCCACGTTTTATAGTGATATCTGAGGGATCATGTGTACTATTGAATATACGTATTGCTGTTTAATTCTACTTCATTCTGGTACAGCGGTGTTCGAAAGGTTAGTTATCTGTTTTTTGAAACCCAAAACTAAGTTCTTTGAAAAAAAAGGCTAAATTTTGAGAATTTTTATGTTGTCAGACTTAAGAATTTTTACATTCTCACATTTAAAATAGTCTCAACTATGAAGCCATTTTATTGGTTCAATATCTTCAGACATTTGAATCATGGAGCCATTAAATTAGGTGAGGACAAAACTGTTTCCAGCAGACCCAAGTGATTTAATGGCTCCATTAGGGGTCAAATTTTTTGATTATTTGCCCCTTAAAATGGAAAAAAAAGTGCACAATTTGCAAACAAGAGCAGTTTTGGGACCGCAGAAGTATATAAATATGGATGCATCCATATTTCCCACTAAAAAAACATCTTTTGGTCGACACTTCACCAACTTCTGAGGCCTCGAACATCGTGTGAAGTTGATATGTGGCGAGTATTGCAAGACAAGGTTCCAGCTTTTTGCTATTTTGACATAAAAACGGTGATGTGGACTCATTGGTAGGAGAATAAAAAAAGAGTGTTCATAGCAGTCTGGATGTTGTCATTATAGGTGGTAAGTTCCTTCCATGTCGTCTTCATGTTCATTCCCAAACATACTTCAACATAATTCTCAGGTCTGAAAACATCTGAAATTCTAAATATCCAGCTGAAATGTTATAATGAGTGAACTCTGAACACATCTGCAGCAACACATTTCCTGAATTCTGTCTGATTTCACAAACTGGCATTAAAATACGTGCAGAACGCCATGATGTGCATCCCGTCGGCTCTGTGGATGTGATGTGGTGGGAGTCTGTAGACGCCGTAGTGTGTGTCGGTTCCTCAGACTCGTCTCCTCACAAACTGAAACTCTGTCTGCATCTTTGTCTGTTTCCGTCTCTGAATCTTTGATCTTATTTTTTCCTCCTCTCTCTCCTCTTCTGTCATGCATCAACATATTGTGTTTTCTCTCCATCTTCCTGCCAGTGTTACTTCTCCAACTCCATCATTGCTTTTCCCTCCCACTCATTCGTTCCCACTCTCTGTCTCTCATACACATTATAAACTCCATTTCAGCTCCTCGCCCACCTCCTCTCCAGCTCCCCATTGATATTCAGGCCTGTGTGTGTGTGTGTGTGTGTGTGTGTGTGTGTGTTTTTACTGGTTTTATTTTAGAACCGCCTCTACGTTCCTGCTCAGCTCTGACCTGTCTGTGCAGCTAAATCACACGTAGCTTTTTCTGAAACACAGCGATAACATCATTACAACATTCATAGAAATTAGTATTTAGTAAAATACTAACATTGGAAGGAAGCGACAAACAAATGTGTGTGTGTGTGTGTTTTTTTTTTTGTTGCTGTCTTTACTGTGTTTTTTTTCTTTTTCCTTGAATTTTCTGTTTTTAAATCTGAGGATCTCTGGTGCTCTCTTTTTTTTTTTTTGTCACCTATTTTGGTTTGCTGCTCATAAAGTCTGTTCTGTTAACGAAGAACAAAGTGAACAGATGCGCCTCACCCACATTAACTTCCACTCACTGCTTTGTTCTGTCTTTTGCTTTTCATTCCAGTCTCCGTTTATGCTGTTAAAGAGAAGGTGAATAGTCAAAATAGAAATTATGGAAATCTTCTACTGCACGTAAAACGGTTTCAAATTTGAATCTATAGTTGAATTGTTTAAAAAAAATGTTTATAATAATTGAATTAACAAATTGAATAATGGCTAAAATGTTGTAAATCAAACCACCGTCGCAACAGCTGTCAGAAAAATCACAAATCATTTATTACTGCATTCAATTGTGAAAATGAATATTAGATTGTTGGAAAAGACGCCCCACTGTGAGCGTCTGTGTTGCAGCTTCTTGTGTGCATCTGAGCAAAAGGATCAAAAACGAAACGTAGGTCGAGCTAAATGGAGCGAGCAGGTCAACAGTAGCCAAAGCGACCTGCACCCCGTTTGGAAAAACTCTGGATTCTGACCAGGAAAGGCAAACTTAAAGATTATTCCTCTTATTCCAGCAGCAGCAGCCTGAGGACACAACATATGCACCCATATGATCATTAGTCGTGTCTCTTGTTGTGTCGCTTTGCCTTCTTATGGACATAATGCACAAACGTAAGCATTCAAATGGACAAACTGATTTCGACAGCGCTACAGGTAACTGTACAAAATCAAGATTTTTACATTTAAACCTCCACATTGACAGTTCAGATTGATTTAAGAGCCAGGTTGTAAAGTGGACGTGTGTTTCTATAAAAATGTCTGCAACCTAGATTCGCTGCAGGCTGCACCTGATGCCATGTTGTGGCTCATCTAATGGTCTGTGGGTGGACGTGTTGAGACCCGATCAGATGTTTGAGGTTTAGGACTTTTAGCTCCAGCCTCTCCCTGACATGTTGTGGTTTATTAAAGTCTATTTAAGATCCACACACATGCACATAAGACATGAAGTTATATATAATGTAAGTGGGTATTTTATATATATGACGTGTAGGATAAGGTCAGTAATGAACGATGTTGTAGGGCAGGGGTGTCAATCTCAAAAACACAGTGGGCCAAAATTTAAAACCTGAACAAAGTTGCGGGCCAACATTGAACAAATGAACCTTTTAATATGGACCGAAACAAAGTTTGCTTTAACATTGAATGTGGAACAAGCAACGCTTATTACCAAACATTATATATAAGTTAATAGTGGAGACATGCAAAATCAAATTATAAATAAAAAAACACATCAATGGCACAGTGACAGGTGTAGTGTGAAGTCACTATGCCTACTGTCACAGAGGAGAGGGAGTTTCTGGGTCCTGTCCTGATTGACGTGCCAAAACAACAACAGGGCATTATGGGATTTGTAGTATTAGCGGTGAATGCGCTGTACAGTACAATACCGGGGGCAGCTCTAGCAGTCATTTGGTATTGTCTCGCGGGCCAAATATAATTACAAAGCGGGCCAAATTTGGTCCGCGGGCCAGAGTTTGACACCCCTGTTGTAGGGTCTAAAACCTAACATTTAAATTTGTTTGGTAATATTATTTTCTCTGTTGGAAGCAGAGGCTCAGTGTGCGTTGTCTTAAACATGCCGTATAAATATCATGACTTGACCGTCTCATATTATGGTCTGCACTGTTTGCCTCTTGTTGGAACAAATACTTTTACTGGAATTTAATGCAGACGTGATGCAGTTTTAACACGGGAGCCACAATCACAATCTGCTTTCTTCATGTGTGACCCTCCTTCTGTTGTTTCAGCTTATCTCGGTGTTTACCTCCTCGGCACTGCGTCGGGCCTTTTGTCTGACGCCGCCTTTATCTTTTCTCCTGCACTTCACATTGATATCTCTTTTTTTTTTTTCTTTTCTCTGCATCACTTGGCATTTTTATTTCTGTCTCAGCTTTTGTTAGCGTCCCTTTATTCCTCACCTGTTCTTTCATTTTCTGCCACCCCTTCTTCTACTCGCCTCTTTGCCTCGTTTACGCCTTCAAGTGAGGATTTTTCACAGATACAGACGAACCTCCTTTCCGTCCTCTGACTGTAGAATATCTGCTGCTGCCACACAGTCATGCCTCTTATTTTTATCCTCTCCTCTCATTATTTCTTAAAAATAAATTGT
Organism: Stegastes partitus; assembly: GCF_000690725.1. Lineage (NCBI taxonomy): Eukaryota > Metazoa > Chordata > Actinopteri > Pomacentridae > Stegastes > Stegastes partitus. Next base: position 78,204 of record NW_007579024.1, read on the forward strand.
GCCTCTCAGACTTGTGAGACACTTGGGAGTTCAACTCGGTGACATAACAAGCTGCTGATGGATTGTGCTGCAGCCGAATAGTAGTTTCACACAATGAGATCATAAATATTTATAACGGCTTCTTTCATCGCAGAGGTTCATAAGAGCATCACTAACAGGACTCAAAACGTGTTTAAGTCTTATAGCAGCAAATGTGCGACAGTCCCGAGACGTTGTGTAAACCGTCAGTCATGAAGAATGAGCAGAAAAGGCGACTTAATCAGCAGTGAGTGCGCTTTGCTTTGGTAAAACAGAATCACTTTGATCTGGTGCGATATGACGAATCAGGTGACACGGCTCGGACCAGGTGGGAAACACGAAGACAGAAGGTCGGCTCAGACATGAACGGACCAAAGGTGGCTTTTTAATCGCCCTGAACAGATTTGAAGAGATTAACAGGCTTCATGGGAACTTCTGAGAGTGTGTAATGATGCGTTTATTTAATTCAGCGTCCACTCATTGAGTCATGAGTCCGACACAGAAATCAGCTTCTACTTTCATAAATGAACTGCAGCTAATGGCTATTTTCACTCCCGATTCATCTGTTGGTTATTTTCTTGACGCATCAATCAGCTGTTTTATTTATAAAATCTCAGAAAAGCGTGAAAAATGTTGATCAGTGTTCCACAAAGCTCTAAAGGACATGTCCAGTTTATTATTAGAGGAGTAAAAATAATAGAAAATATTCACATTTAAGGAGCTGAAATCAGAAAATGACCACACTTTCACTTCAGTTTTCCTAATTGTCCTCTGATAGTTAAATACTGATTAATTGATTATCAAAATAATGGACAACTGATCACGTTAGTGTACTACTTTAAAAAGCACTGCCACTGCAAATGATGCAAAAGGCGAATGTTGGCAGAAAACTGCTCAGTTTAAGTGATAATAATTATTATTAATCATTATTTTTATCAGGACAGATGTACACAAGAGGTCTGAAACTTTTAACTTCATTTAAACACAATAGGTCTGACATTGTCACATTATGAAGGACATGAAGAAATCAATCATTTTTGGCCAAATTAAAGTGAAATTAACGTTATTGATGGTATGTTCCGTGTGAGAAATACCATTAGACTGATCAGTTTCTATTAGCTGCACTACCAGCAGTGTAAAATGGACTTTACAGGAAATCAGGACCAACCATAAAAACATATTTATGCATTTTTTATAACTCAGTAAATGTGGGATCTTGTGGCAACACATCCAGTTTTCCTGCTGGAACTGCTTCATTCGGTGCAATTAATAAGATCCAGCTAAACAGTTTTGCAGATTTTTCTTCAGCCGAGAATCCGTATCGCTTGAAGAAAAGCGATTTAAATCCCAAACTCTGCAGCATAAGTGACTTTGTGATCTTGCAGGTTGAAGAGCGCCTCCTTCGTGACACTAAAAACCTCGCTGCTGCATTAATCTCACTCTATCGTGCACTCCTCTGTAGCTTTATATATTTATACGAAGCCCTGATTGGAACGTCTGGATTAACTTTGGCTTTGCTGAAGCGTGACTCCACATTGTTCTGTAATTCTCCGTTCCTGGCTTTTGTTTTCTTTTTCCTGTCAGCAGCGATCAGCGTTGTTCCTACTGTACACGGTCCTGTCTCTGCTGCAGCTGACCTACATGTATCTGCAGAAATCTGTTTCTCTTCTGCCTCCCTTCCCCCCCTCAGTGTGTTGAAGATGAGATACAAAGCGCTTGGACACCTCTGGAGAGAATCACACTGCCTTCACCTTCTGACTTAGTTATTCTATATGTTCTCCGTCTTTGTAGTGCAGTTTGTCAGCCTCCCCCCTCTCTTGTGACAGTGCTTAGACCAGCTCACCTCCCTCATGAATGCTCCTTTGTTTCGTATGAGCGTCTCTCAGCTAACAGAGGCTCAGAGTTGTTTCACCTCCTCACCCTTCAACACATCACACTGTCCACACACTCATCCATCCAGCATGCCGCTTTCCCATCTCCTCCTCCCGGCATCCTCCTTCTTCTTCTTCTTCCCCTCTCACTGAGTCACTTTTCAGGCGGCGTCCTTTTCATTAAAGGCGACTGGATTTAGGCGTCACGTCCCCCCAGAGAGGCAATTTGTGTTGCTGTGAAGCTCATGAATAGCTGCGAAACACTGATGTCTGGCCTCCTGCTGCAATTTATCCTGATTTAGACAGAAAGGAAGACTGCAGACGCAGAGAAATGACGGAAGTGTACGCGTTAGAGCGCGATGAGGATGATGAAGCTGTGTGCTGTCACCTTCATTAAACTGATAGTACACTGGCTTTAGAACATCTTCAAGGCTTTAAGTGGGTGAGCACAATGTTGGATCTTTCCAGAAATCTGTTATGCAGATATTTAGCTGTTTATTTTGGCTCATCTTGATATATAATAAAGACATTTTTTCTGTCTAATTGCAGAGAACATCAGGTCTCTTGTGTTGTGGAATTAGCATATCGTTATTCCTACTCTGATCACGGTTCTCCACTGGCAGATGCACACATTAAACACAACGCTTTTTAAATGTTCACTGGGCAAAATATCTTCAACTTGCATTTAAAACAAGTCGTCTTTCTTTTCATGTAACCTTTTTTTTAAAATCAGAATTGTGAATGAGTATCATTTGCCTGTCATTGGTAGTTTTAGGCCGATGTAGATATTTATGTGTCAAGGTTCAATAGACCGATGATATTATCCTGCATCCTCAAGGGTTTCTTATAAAGGTTGAAACAAGTGTGCTAAAATGTTAGACTGGTGTGTGTGGGAATTATTAATCCTGGTAAATTTACAAAACTAGCATCTACTTTTATCATATGTTTAGTTGATAAATCCTCAATAATGCAGTTTCTCACAGCAGTCAGCACTACCACAGTGCTGTGACTGTAGTTTATGATTTAACTCTTACATTTACCTTGTAGATATTTTCTATAATCAAATGTTTGACTAAAACTACTGTTACCTTGTTTGACAAATGAGCTAACAAGGATAAACGTTGCTCCGATGGTTCCAACTGATGCTGTTTTCAACAAACACAGAATCGCCTGAAACATTGACGTTCTCTGTACGTTGTCTCTGCGTTGGTTGTTCATTTCTTCTGTGTAGAGTGAACTCTTTCGTCTTCTAGACAGCAGCGAAGGCCCGATATCATCTGGATTGTGTGTTTGTTGATGAACTCCATCTCTGGTTTGTGGTGTTTCGCTTCAGCTGCTGGAAGAGAAACTGTTTGCAGTTATAAAGAATTGGCATTAGACATGCGTACACACACACACACACACACACACATACACACACACTCAGAATCAGAGTGACACAAAACAAATCAATTTCAGTTCAAGTGCTGTAATCGTATCTCGGCTCCTTGACTTCCACTTGAAGTCGTCCTACAGCACACAGAGCAGCTGAATGCTGAACTGACTGAAGTGTTGTTTTTATCTTTACAGTCGAGCTGAAGGGTTTAGTTGAACATGTGAATGACTGACTCCTGCAGCAGTTTACTGTAGTTGATTCGTACAGTACTTCATGTCATTTTTATCAGCAACAATCCCAAAGAAACTAGTTGCAGCTTCTCAAACATGCATGTTTCCTGATCTTCACATTCACCTGTTTTCTTAGTTTCTGACATTTGAGTTTTGGACTGTTGGGTGGACAAAACATGTCTTGTATTTAGGAACATTGTGATGTGCATTTTTCACTACTTTCAGACATTTTAAATTCCAATCAAAGTGCAGAATTATCACATCTACGTATAACCGATGACTATTTTTTTAAACAATGTCATCATGATAGCTTAACTAGTATTCAAAGTGACTATGATAAAATTTAAGCATAAACGTTTGCTCTCGACTTCGGGATTTGTGACTAAATACTTTCGTCTCAATTCGAGGCCTCCTCATGAGATTTTCTAGAAACTTCTGCTGCATCTCACAGACCTCACCAATGAGTGAATTAGCGTATGTATCATCACTTCGCTGCACGGCTAAACTGATAATCACGATTATTTATCACAGTTGTTACAGTATTTTTACTGCACTTTCACAGTTAAATACACAGACGGCTGCTTTTGCTTCCATGTTGGGCTACATTTCCTGCTAATTTACAAATCTTTGCATCAAAATAAGCCTTAAAATAACCCTGTGTTACTTGCTGAACACCTGCCTATACATACACATTGTAATTTACAGATGTTCCCTCAATGCCTCACATGCGTGCATTTAGGGAGCTACTTTAAACACCAGCTCGGTGGCTGTGCACAGAGAAGCCTCCAGTCTCCTCTACTGGTGACAGATGTATAACCAAAAATGACTTTAAAACAAGTGAAATGAGGCTAATGTCAGATTTAACAAAGTTAAACCAAATAATTTCATCTAGAGGGTCTGTTTTCTATGTACAGCACATTTTAAACCGCAGTATTACAGTTGTTTATGTTTATTTAATTATAAGATGTTAAAATAATAATATTCAATGAACTGTGCCGCTCTAGGTTTTAGCTCATGTGATGAAATCTGATTAAGCGTTATTGTCTGATAAGAGCTGTGAGATCAGGTTATGTGCTCCAGAAAGCTGGTGAAGTGGAGGTTCTAGTGTTTACAGTAACTGTAAAACCAGCTTCTTGTTTTGTGGCCGATGTTATATTTAACATTTTTCAGATATGAGATCTAACCAGAGTGTTTGTGTCTGTTTTCTCTTCCATGTTGCTGCTGCTGCTCCTGCTGGCTTCCTCTTACAAAGGTAAATACATCCATTCACCTTCTCCATGTTCCTTTATGCTGAAACTGCTGCTCATCTTTTATTGATTTTGGAAAAATGTGCTTCCCGGCTGCTATTTTTCCCGTTTTCCAAAGGTCCGTTCTTTTATTTCGTGGCTTGAATTTTTTAAAGCTATTCCCTTGTGTTGAGTTCATGGACGGGCTGCGGTTATGTGACTCACATAAACAACAGGAATCTACCTTTTGCTTTAGCTTTTCCTCTCTAGACAAGTGCGCATTTTCTCCGTCAGTTGTTTCTTGGTGTTCTTGTGCTGTGTTTTGCTGTTTTAAAGTGAACCGTTCACACCTCTGAATCCGTCCGGGTTGCCAGGACTTGTCCAGTTTAATCCCTAAGAACGAGTGTAAAAGCTGCAAAAACATGCCAGCAGCTTCATGCTGTCCCGTCGCCGTGGTTACCGGTCACGCCACCTCCCCGTCTGGCCCGGTGTGTGACGGCCCGAAGGAAAAAGTGCGTGTGTGAAGCGGTGTTTCTTGCCTTTGATGGCTGCTGTTGACGGGGTCATGTGAAAGAAGAGAGTCCCGGGGGAGTGTTCAGGATCGCTGAGCAGTTTTCAACATTTCTGTGTCAGGATTTCTAAACTTAAAAGAGCCGTTGAATAGAGCGCACCGGCTTTGAAGCGCACTGCCTCTTTGTCTGCTCAGGAGTTTTGAGCCGTGTGTGGGGAAGATGTTTTCATACGTGTGCGCTGGCTTCTGCGTATCTGTTGCATTTGTAGGAACGTTTTTCATATCGTAGAGAAAAAAAACAAACAATGTTGGCTTTATATGCTGTGTGTGTGTGTCAGTGTAGATACCCCGAGGTATTCTGTTTCTTCTACCCGAGGTATTCTGTTTCTTCTACAGTGCCGCTGATGTGCGTGAAAGCACTTTAATGGAGGCAAATTGGAAGCCGTCACCTCTGTGCTCTGTGTGTCAGGTCGTTATCTGAGGTCATCTCAGATCCCCCCTGGAAAACACACTCAGACTGGACGCATCTGCTCTGCTATTGATCTGTAATGACTAAACAGAAATGACGTTGGCTCTCCTGACCTCAGCTATTAGACTTGTAGGTGTGTTGGCATCAGTGCTGAGAAATGACTACAAAGTTGGACAAGTGTTTGTGGGAGCTGTGATGAAGCACAAGAGGGAGGAAGCCACAGATAAAACTGAAATCTGAGAGTTTCATTTGAAAGAATTCGACCTTGGATGAGGAACACTTGGATTCCTGTCAGGGGCTGGATTCACAGAGCGTTTCACATCTATTTGAATCGCTGTGTTCTGCACATGGCACCACAGCGCTCACCGATCCATGTGAGGATGAGGTAGAAGTTGAAAGAACAGATCGAAATGAAAACGTGAGCTAACATCGTATGTAGCAAAAAGAAACTTACTTTACACAACAGTGAATCCCTTCCATTGCTTATAAAACATATTTAGGAAGATAAAGTATGATATTTAGCTTCAGATGAGCACTGATACACCTTCCATGCAACTATTTTTTACCTTTGAATTAAATTCTGAGGAGACAGTGGAGTTGAAAGAAGGATTACGTGTCCACAGCATCTGTCATTGTTTGAAGGTTTCTGTGGAAACTCCTGAGACACTTTCAAGAAATGACAGGTCCTGAAATGACGAAATGAAACTGTCAAACTAACCACTGATGATCTAAAATGAAGACAGTTTCAGTGTAGCTGCACAGCTTCTTTTTTTTGTTACAGGTTTAATGGGCTGGTTGCAGTAGTTCGTTGTGGTTTTTAGTCATCTTTTAGTGTATGAAACCACTTCCTCACCTCCCAGAGCGACCAAAGAACAGGAGCTGAACAGTTCAGTGAAATATTATCAGCATTGTAATATGGCCAAACTGCAAATCATAGGAGCTGCAAGGTTTTGATTTAATATACATAAATCATGTTCTTCAGACACAGGAAACATGTTTGTTTGTGGAAATAAATAACTATTCCATCTAAAATTGTACCTCATATTGTAATATCTGTCAAAATAATAACATTATGCTTTTGTCTGCGTATCGTGCAGCCAGTTTAATAATGTGTGGAATAATGAGAAGTGTTCATTGTAAGTTGCGGCCTTTGCGATGCTCTAACTTGCGGGTGTTGTATCGCGCTAACTGACGCCTGATCCATTTATTTTGTATTGATTCCACCACGCCAAGCTGTTTTAATTGGTTTCATGTTGCACCAGTTTCTGTCTCATCTTGTTGAACACGACTCAGAGCAGCACTTTGATCGTGTTCTGCGTAGAATCTTGAGTTTTGTTTCTCTCCTCTGTGATCTCTAGGCCTCGGTATCCTGGCGTGAACTTGAGCAGTAGCTGATTTCCTTGTCCAGCTCTTTCCTCCATCGTTAGACTCCAGATGTAAACACACTCATGTGCAGAGAGGCATTCGGTGCCACTGCGTTTCTTCTGCTGCTCCACTTCTTGTGCTTATACGTTCTCAAGTGAAGGAAGCCGTTAGATGTATTTTGATTACACCGGCTGGTTGCCATGACACGCGCCCTCATCCTGCCTAATCTGCCCTCTGTGGTGTTTGTCTCAGTTACATGTTAGAAAAATGGGTAATTATTTACCCCCGTGGTGTTTACCTTTTCATGACGTAGAATGAAACAGAGCTGATAAGACGTGCATAAAAAGGGAAGTCTAAGGAGGTCTGTTCATATGTAAATATAATATTTAATCGATCTGCAGATTCTGGTTGATAATGAGGTTTATTATTATAGCAGCCTTGTGGTTCTCGCTCTGGTGCTGAAAGATTTAGCGTAATAATCCTCACAAAATGTCTGTACAGGCACTTTGAGGATGATTTTTTTGTTTGTTTTTAATGACTCTTTCCTGGTTTTCTGTATTTATTGTTGTCGAACGGGAAGATAATTGAGAAGTCAACCAGTGAATGTTAATGGAATGTGTGAGACACATTTTCTAAAGATTTCATAACACATGTTGAATCTATATTTATAAACTGTATGTAATGTATGACGTAAGGGTGAAGTCTCCAGGTCGACTGGTTTTTAGATTAGTTTTCATTCAACCAAATTGTCATTGGTTGATAATTGCTGGTGTTGCTTTTGTAGCCTTTAAAGATTAATCCATTATGGAACAGACCATCTGGGACCACCCCCGTGTTTTCACAGCTTTGAACTCATCCAACCTAATGGACTCTGCTGAGTCTAACTTATTTACCATTTAGTGAATGTTTACTTAAATCTGACTCCTAACTAATTGACACCATGTCAAAGAAGTTGTTTGTGGGACTGCTTTTGGTTTAAATCACCAAAAAGCTGAGTATAAACTTGGCAGCTCAACACGGCAGATCATGTGCATCCAGTACGATGAGTTGTCAGGATTATGTTCCTCAGTGGTTCTTGTGCTGGAATCACATAGTTTTATGAAGGAGCTTGGAGGGAAGCCTGAAGCTTTGTGTATGTTCCAACCTTGAGAACAGCCCCCGTAGAACCTCTTTCAGGTCTGTTGTTGGTGTAGACAAACAACCTGCTGACTAGGTACGTCTGAGCGGCCCTGATTGGTCAGAAAGGACAACAGACACCATTTTTTCTTTCTCCTCAATGTCCTCGTTGGGTTGCGTTCTCCTCATCTCCAACATCGCTGAAAGTCACCATATAGTCTATCATAACAAACCTCCAATGTTCTATTTCCTGCGTTCTCTTTGACCTGGAGTTTTGTGCATTAAACCTGCTATTTGTCGATGTTTTGGTGCACTCAGAGTAAACGCCAGGGCTAAAGCTGCTGGATCTGCACCGCTTTTCTAAATGTTCATGCCACGTCGTGCGTGCATGAAAGCTGCTAAAGTAAAATATCCAGAAATGATATGAATATGTACAATTACATTCAGGTCTGCTGTGAGTCATTACAGTGTAAAATAACCAGGTTAAAATGATTTATTCTGCTGCAGATCCTAACCTTTATGTTAATATGTAGTTCATTTGGGCTAATCAGGCTAGCAGGTAGAGAGCACACTGTGAACTGTGGCCAAATTAATCTCTAAATAACAAGGAGGGTTTTTTTTTTTTCTTCCTGTGATCGGTTCAGGAGATTTTCTTTGGTTGGCTGCAGCCTTGTAGTACCCAGCAATGTGTTTCCACCCAAATACCCTGGTCTGATCCTCAGCCAGTGCAGTCGGCTCATGATGACTTAATTCTCCAGACTCCTAGTAGTAAACATGGGACAGTTTGGCTCGATGACAGACGAGTGCAGAGGCGTGTTGTCAGCTAAAATACTGACATTAGTGAGGGAACCTATGAGAGAGAGAGAGCGACTGATTGTGCAGTGAAATTAAAAATAGGAAGAGAAGTGGGCGTGTGAGAGCCTTCTTCGTGGCTGCTGCTCCAACACACAGATGTTCTAGTAGCTCTACATATTCTGGATATTTCACTGTTTACATTCTTACAGCTCGTTCACATCAGCTCTAGATAGATGTTTCACCAAGCTAAATGTATCGTCCATCTGTATACAACATGCTGCATTAATTTTATGATTTAAATATTCTACTTTTCCCTCAGTTTCTCTAATTTGTGTCCGTACTTGTCTCCTCGGTGCACTCTGTAAACACAACCTGCAGTTCAGTGGAGAAGTCGTAGAGTTTTTGTCATTGGTCACAGCTCAGTCACTTCTGGCTTCTTCGTTGTGCAGAATTTTTGGGTTTTCACAGAATCAAGTGAGCTTATTTTGGCAAATTTAAAAAAAGATTTTGATGAAATGTTCAGATTTTAAGCTTAGATTTGGTTATTCCTCCAGACGGAGCCACACATGGTTTGTTTAGTGATAGTCTGAAGGTGGAGTTCCTTCTGCAGTTTCTTGCTCTGATAAATGGGGCAATTTGGGGTGTTTTTAAAAAAAGACAACATGCCTTTCAAACCTGCTGCTGTGTTTTGGGTTTTAGAAAGATAATACACAGAAAAAAAAGAACAGTCAGTGGTTGTAATAATGTGAAAGATCAGTTTCACGATGAGGACTCTGCTGGTTTGATTCCCTCAGTTGCTCTCACATGGACGTCTTTATTTACACTAAATTTCAAATGTCCTGTGCGTAACAAAAAAAACCTAAGACTTGTGGTGTTGTGAAACCAGAAAGAGGAAGAGAAGTGGGCGTCTGAGAGCCTCTTCATGCCTCTGCTCTGTAATGTTGATTCAACACACACATGCTTAAAGAACACAATGTGGATCTGACTGAATGACAAATGTGCGACAGTCAAACACTCGTGTACAACCTCCAGAGCCAACATACCACACTGCTTAAAAAAAAAGCACAGCTGAGCAGTGACTAATAAAAACACGCCTCTTTTTTTTTTTTTTTTTTCTGATTTCCTTCTCCGACACTCGCATATACGCTGACTATAGACGCAAGAGAAACACATGGTTCTGGCTCCGGCACTGACATCACCCGCCTTGTGGTCAAAGTCCAGTTCCTCTATCCGGCTTAGAGCTGCTAACACACTCACTGCTACCATAACCACCGGCACACAGACAGACAGAAGACTGGTAGAAGAAGAAAAGAAGCGATTTAAAGATGAGGGATTACCTACGTGATTAAGGATGGCTCTCCTCTGACAGCTCGACTCCCTCCTCCTCATTTTCTCTCCTGTTTCTTACCACCTCATTCCTACTCATTCCCTTCACACTTCTCGATCACTTTCATTCTCTTTCGCTACAACTTCTCGCCAGTTTCCTGCACTTCTTTTAATCATTTCTCACTTTCATCGTCCCCCTCTCTCTTTCTCACTTCTCTGTGGGAGGGAGGGATGAGCTCGGCGGCTGCTTACAAGCAGTTCCTCCAGGATCTGGAGGAGAAAAGAGGTCAGTGCCCCCCTTTAAACCTGTTATTCACAAGTTCAGCATGGGTTAATGATAACAACAAGGCTTACTGTGTTTTACTGAGGCTATGGTGGTGTTATAATGTCTCATCAGAGCAGGATCTTATCTCTTATTATCTGAAGTGTGGTATCAGCAGGGTGACATGTTGCACGTGTGGGTTTGCTCACCAGTGAATCAGCGTTAGCTAAAGTATGGGTTGGGCTCTGAGAAGGTAATACCTGCTTTTCAGGGATTCTTGTGCAACCAGGCAATACAGTGAGCTGTTCATGAGCCTGAATCCCACAGTTACTTGGTTTTGGTTGGAGGATAAAGCAGGTTCAAGAAGATGTAATGTGCTGGGGGCTTTCAGTTTAACCTCGTTTTTCACAGAAAGTCCTGCACCTCAGTGGAAACAGCAGAACCATGACTAGAAGGAGGGAGAACTCAGAAATGTCTTTTGTGCTCTATGACACAGTTAAAATGCCATAAATCATATAAAAGGGGGAAAAAAAGATAGTTTCACTTATCGAAGCCCATCATAGCTCTACATACTATCGACATTTTCCTGTTTACAACCTCTACAAACTTGTTTTTTTTCACTAACTTAACTTCAGAGAGATGTTTCACCGTGCTGAATGTGTCTTCCAACAACTTGCTCCTCTCTGCATTGTTTTTGAGCCGTGCTACATTTATTTTATCGATGATTTATTCTGCTCGGAATTTCTCTCATTTGTTTCCAAACTCGTCTCTGATCTACTTTGTGCAGTTCATCCAAAAAGTCAGTGAGTTACTGCAGTGTGACTGTTGGTCTCAGCCGAGTCACTTCTGACTTTCTGATGATGACGAGGAGTGCAGAAGTTTTTCGTTTTTTACATAATCTAGTTAGTGCTAGCGGTTAAATGAAATATTACATTGTCAAGCTTAGATTTGGTTAATTTTCATGTGATTATTAGTTCAAGTTTTTACAGTTTTTGGCTCTGATGTGGTGTAATTTTGGTCATTTTGTAAAAAAGAAATGCGTTTTAAACCTGCCACTGGGTTTCGATGTCCAGAGGGTTCAATTATTTACAGGAAAGGGGTTGCATGAATATTAGAAAACAGACTTATGCTGACGAATTTATTGTTTTGGATCTCTCAGTTGCTCTAACTTGCACATCTGTATTTACAGTCAGTTTCCAACGCCCTGTGTGTAGCAAAAAGTGAAAAGCTGTGGTGCTGTTTCAGTCATCGGCTGGCTTATTCTCCAGCTGCTTTCTGCTCCACTTTCTGTGTGAACCTCATGTTTCCGTCTGTCCGCCTGTATTTACCTGCTCAGTCACTGCATGGTGTGGAGATAAGATGTGGGTCAGTAGAAGGACGAACGGCTGCTTTCGTTCATATTTCTGGTGTCTGATGTCGCCCTGAATGCACCAACAGCACCCTGAGGTCTTCTTGGACATTTCCCTGTTGGCTCTGCGCCCTTAATTAGCTTCAGTGGCTAATTTCCACATGTTGGTAATTGTTTGCTTCAGCGTTGGCCGCGGCGTCAAGGTGCCTCTGGTGTCTCTGCTTTTTGTCTTTGCTGACACTTGATCTGAGTGGACGCTGGCACACAACCAGACATGCGTGTGAACGGCACACTGGCAGCGAGGCAGCAGGATGGTTCGTTGAAGTGTCAGGTGACGTGCAGGAGCAGCAGCGACGCGCCGCTTCAGCAGCTGTTATCACAACAGTTAGCCGAGCGTAACAAAAACCAGGCTGCTTCTGGACTCCGTCAAGTTCCTCCTGAAATATTTATTTTCTTTATGCTTTGAATGTGTGTTTCTCATCTTCACACGTTCGCCTAATAGCTCAAGTAACGCCTGATGTTTAATGTACTGCTCTGTACTGTTTACTGCATGAAGCCTTCGGGGCAAAAGTTGATGAATGTAATTATGATTTTGAAGGAAGATTAAATAGGATTATTTTCATAACTCATTAATTGCTTATTATTTCCTCGATTAGTCAGTCATTTAGAATGTCACTCGCAGATTTCAAAGCAAAACACGTTCCGTCACATTTTTACTCACTGCAATATAAAGTCCTGCACCTCTATGGAAACACAACAGCCATGAAGAAGGAGAGAGAACTCAGGCTGTCTGCTGTCCAGTATAATGAGTTCTAATATTATAAGTCAGAAAAAGAAAAACTAAAGTTGAATTTCTGGGATTGTTTCTTTTACAAAATTCAAAAAAAAATCTTGCATGTAAATTTTTACAAGTGCAAACAGGTGTAATATGTACAAACCAGGCGTTTTTAATGCTGCTTTGCACATCAACTCTCCAAAGTTATTTCACCATTTGGAGTGCATCTTCCAACAACTTGCTTCTCCGTATACCGTTTTTGAGCCAGGCTGCATTTTTTTTACCCAAAAATTCACAGACTTTTTGTTGCGTCGCTGTAGGTTACAGCCGATTCCATCTCAGTTGTGGCGAGGAGAGCAGAATTTACTTTATTTTTCAGGATCTGGTTTATTTTTGGCATTTTTATTTTATCAAGTAAGACGTGTAGAATATAATGATTTTGAGCTTGGATTGATTATTCTTCCTGACAGAATGTGTACATCACACATGAGACCAGCCAAGTTTTTAGCTCTGATAAAGAGTTTTATTTCTCCCTTTGCTTTTTATTTTTTAGATTCTTTATAAAGGAAACCACGCTTCCCTAAACCCACCAACAGGATTTGGGCTGCAGAGTGTTAACTGTTTCAGACTGATGACGGGGATATTGTGGTTTTTATGTTCCTCACTGCACAATCTACTTGTGTTGGATCTCTTTAGCCTGCAGACATCAAGTTTACAACTTTACAAATCCAAACGATGTCTGAACACTTTCAGAGCACCTGTTTTCCACCAACAACTTCATCTTTTGGTCCTGCCTCTGTAGGTCTGTCTGCTCTTCACCCACCTTCTTTTAGCATGTAAATGTGCCTTTGTTTTAGAATAAAAGGTGGATGTGCAGTGAGTTGCGGTTCAGCTCTTGTTACACTTAACGTGACAAAATAATTAAGATCAATTCTGTACTTAGAAACACACCACAGCCCAATCTTTTCATGGCCCACAGCCCGCCTCTATGACAGAACATCAAACCTTTAGTCTGTTCACCACAGAAAACCCTTTTCTTTCTTTTACAGCCTCTGAGAAACCCCCTCTACAGTTGACTTGGTTTCATGGCTGCATTTAAGTTCTCAGGCTGAGCCCCCTTGTCTTGTGTTGAATAGCTTCGCCGTGGCCATGACCACACCTGCTGCTACTTGTGGTCTGGTGGTATTATGTGGCACAGAAACCCCCCAACCAGCAGCTGCTCCGTCTGAGGCCCGACAGCGACGCACGTCAGGCTGGGTTAGAATCACCTACAATCTCCTTTAACCCCCTGAATTACTGCTGAGGTTAAACTGCTTAGCCACTGTGATCATCATGAAGGTAATTAATTGATCCAGCAGTGGGTGGCATGAGCCCGAGCAACTTTTCATACAACATGTCCACATTAAAATGTGTAAAAGCTTCCAGACCAGTGGTGTATATTTGGTGCTATCCTTTTCTTCTCTCCACTTTCCGCTCACCCTAACCGGTCGAGGCAGACGGCTGCTCTCCCTGAACCTGGTTCTGCTGGAAAGCTTTATTTTTTTCTTTGCACTGTTGCCAAGAGCTCACTCAAAGGAAGCCGTTAGCTTTGTTTGGTTTGTCTTTATATTATATTATAAGGTCTTGACATGAGTATGAGATAACTTAGGTTATGAATTTGCACAATATTAATACAATTAAATTGAATTACATTGTTCTAAATGTCTCGAGCAAACCTCAGAGAAATCTGTAATTCTATTTAATACAATGTTTAATATTGGTGGCAATAAATCTGCTAGCGGCAAGCTGGAGCCTCATCTGATTGGCTAAAAGGCATGAACACATGGCTCATATATCCAGGCTACCATGTGATATGGGAAATATTTTTCTGAGCCGTTGTATGTTAGGCTTTTGGAAAGTCTTTAATGCTCATGTTTCCATCAGGACAACGATGAAAGTAAAATTCAGCACTGATTAGATGATGTTTTTGAAAGCAGTTTATGGTTGTGGATGTTGTCATGAGCTGGATGTTGAGTTTGTGGTAAGGTTATGGACACAGAAAGAACTTTCTGTCTTCTGCCTTGCTTTCTAAGAGCTTGTCGTCTTTTTGTCTGACTGCCCTCCAACATGTGCAGCTCCTCTCCGTCTCCTCTTCAGTACTCTTAACCTCGGTCAGGGGCCCAGCAGCAGGTTCTCCTTTTGAACTGAATGACAAGTGGACTTCTTTTCCTGTTGTCCATTGTTTTAAACTGTGTTTGTCTGCTGTCACCTGCTGCAGAAGACTGATGTTCGATCAGAAAACTCTGTGACAGAGAAGGTGAATGAAAAGGTCTGAGGCTGGTCACAGTTTGTTTAAGGCGGAGCAGCTGACGGTCTTTATTTTTACCTCTCGTTGTCACTCTCTTCACCTGATCCCTGTGGTTACATTATCTGTGCTGCAACGCTTTATTTATCTGCTTCAGTTCACCATGACGTCTCTTTTTTGTGTGTGTACCTTCGCGTTTCTGTGTCAAACCAAATCTGTGTCAATGTCCTCGGTGCCACCAGCAGCAGGTTCATGTTTCTGTTAGGTTCATAAACCAAAGACCAAAGTCCTGTCCTGTGGAATACAAGCACCGCAGATTTGTTCCTGATTCCCGTTCAACATTTAAAATGACTCTACAACAGTTATTTTAGCAATAAATAAGATTAGTTATATGTAGGTAAGCGTAAATGCTTCAGTTCATTATCGAGTCCACGTCTTTAAATGCTTTGTCCAACCAACAGTCAGAACTCGAGGATATTCAATTTACAATCATGTAGCACAAGGAAAAGCTGCACATGTGAGCTGAAGAGTTACTTAATTAATTATTAAAACTGATTAAATTTCTCCTGATTGCGTAATTCACTTGTTCCCTGCTGCCCTTTTAGCTCTCATTGCATTTAGTGTCTTTGCTTTATGAATGGAGAAGATGGTGTTTGTGCGTGACAGTGAGTCATCCTGTACGTTGGTGTGTGTTTGCTCATTATTTATGTGTGTTTCCTGCACAACTCCCCGTCGATGCTTTTAGCCACGATGACACAGCTAAGCCTTGAGTCACTCTTCCTCTGTGTTCGTTTAATTTAAATATACACTAAAAACTGTCATTATGCAGATTCCTTTGGGGTTTTTTTTTTTTAGCTGTGAGGCCACATGGACTTTTCGTTTCATTGTTTGCAGCAGAAACAAACAAATCCCTAAATATCCTTCTTCATGATTTCTTCCTCTTTTGTTACTATTTTAGTGAACGGACACATGGCCTGATTCAAGATAACCAGAAACCTACAGTCACTGGTTCCTTTGAAGCGTCTAATTTGGGGCGGCCATGTGGTTTAGGTGCCCGAAGTGCTGCCTGACAAGGACAAGATGGCATTTTAGTCCAACTCTGTTAGAGCTTCGTACAGGAGGTCTTTGTTTTAGGACTCCACGCCAGCTCCCGCGATACAATCAGTAAGCTGCCGTGTGTGGCTCAGTTTATCGTAATCCAGTCACATGAATGGTTTTTGACTTTGTTATAAACCCAACATTAGCTCCATTGTTGTCTCTGATATCATGCGTTTGTCTTTTACCCGCACGGTCACGGGTACGAAGTTGTTTGAGAATTGGATTAACTTGGATTGGAGGGATGAAAGTGTGGATTATGAAGATCTTATTTGCCTTTTTTTTCTGTCCCTCATATGGAAACATCTTGAGCTTGGAAGACATGTTTTCCTAATAGTGCTGTTGGACGTGATTGTGTGGATGACGTGTGAGCGTGATTGATGGCGCTGTTGTGATGCCACGCTGGAGAAATCGCCTTAATGAGAGGGAGGTGCTGCAGCATTTGTGTGTTTGCAGGGAGGAGACAGGTCAGGTTTGTACAAAGAGTGTAAAGTAAGTCGCTTGTTTGGACGGCAGGTCCACCTGGGAAGCAGGGCGGGACAGCTGGCTCATGGGCAGGAGTGTGTTCGCAGTCGAGCACAGCAGGTAGATGAAGCCGGCGTGTGATCGTCTAAGCGTTTGTGCGTCTGGACGGTTAATTTGATTCACTCAGCCTCGACTTCTTGTTCTCAAACCAATCTTTTAATCCACAAGAACAACCCCGGCTGGTGACAATCCCTCCCTCCAAACACTTGCTGTTACACAATAACACAAGCAGCAAATCCTGTAGGTGAGAAACTGCAACCAGAACATGTCAAAAACAAGTTTAAAAAGGTACATTTTCACTGTCAGTCAATGGAACCATGAGTTCGGTTTGTCCGCAGAAGTTTGATTCTCTGTTTCTGCACATTGTCTGCCACATTGCACTGAGGCCAAAACCATTACCTCAGATTTACTGTGAACACTGTAAACTGTTTTTAACTGTATTTTTTGAACAGTATACAGTTTTTTTTACAGATAGCTGATATAATCTCACATACATCAGTGTGTGTCTGCTTTTGTTCTACCTTGATCTTAGACGTGCATGTTCACATCTTTACTTAGATGTCATACATGCATTTTTTATTACAATTTGCTGTTAAATACAGATTTTCACTGGTAAAATCAAACTTAAAATTACCATAAAAAAAGATCATTTCTTCTTTCACAACATTTTACAATAAAATTACACTATTTTTACTGTCTAAATGTGCAAAAAAAACCAAACAAGATATTTGTTGTTTTTTAAATTAAGGGCAAAAAATGGCAAATATATTCTTTAACTGTTGTGTATCAGGTTTACCTTGTTCTGTTATTGTACAGATTATAACAAGTAAAATTACTGAAAAAAGTATTCATTTACATGCTAAAGGAAGTCACGTGCACATAAATTGCAGAAATGTCTGGGAAATTGTCATTGTTGGTCTAAAATGTTCTTTTTAATGCGGATGAATTGAATTATGGGTATCTGTTATACATATCAAGTTAGGCTGTTAAATGTAAAGCAGTCTGCATTATCCCTGAGGTAATTTGGAATTGTTGTCATGATGCAGCTGATGGTTCAGACTCCATTGTTTCAGCAGTCTGTGCAGCGCATGTAGCAGAGCACACATCTGGTGCAGAGTCAAGCGGTGTTCTCAGTGCTGAAATACGGCACCATCATTACTCCAATTCAATATAGCAACATATAACAACAATCAGTGTGGCCATCTCCCCCAGAAATCCAGCATCAGTCAGAACTGTTTGTGTGGCTTCGGTTTTCTAAGTTTCCATCTCCGTTACAGCGTTAGCGTCTGAATCCAGTGTAAAACCACACACACACCTTAAATAGTCACAAAACACTCGCAAACCTGACGTGTGGACGTTCAACTGGCTGCAAAACCCACATTTATCTTGAGAATTTATGCAGAAAAAAACCTGATCTGGACTTTAATGCTTCACTTCAGATTGCTGAAGCCTGGAGGTGAAACCGCTGCCCCACTAAACGCTCCAACGCTCCCAAAAATAACTCTGGAGCAGCATCGGGTTGACTCAGCCTTTCTGGGAGCGTGGCTTTGTGGTTGGCCATGATTAGTGGGTCACCAGTCACGCCAAACAATATTTAATGGTGTAGTTTTTATTGATTATTAGCTAATTAGGTTGCATATTTGTATGTGCTTTAGTTTAAAAATAAATATAATTCCCTGTCCTCCTCGGTGAGGAACCACTGATGTGGTTACGTGAACTGAAACACTGACAGTGTTGGTGCCTGAAGCTACTGTCTGGGTTTTCCAAATGTAAATAGCAAAGTGCTGACATATGGAAAGCTGAGAAATCAAATCTTTTAACAATTAATCCAGACCTCCTCGTCCTGTTTGTTAACCGTAGCAGCCTGTGAATGGAGGTGATTTGCTGAAGCTGTTATTTAACAAGCCCACAGCGGCTTTGACATTGTTTAGTGTCACGAGCAGACGAGTTGGCCGACTGAACTTCAAAGCCTGTTGATCAGGTTACGTCAACGTCTGGAGGCTGTTTGTGTCCACGACGTTGCTGTGAGAGCAGATCAGCCGCAGAATCAGCAGAGGACCAGTTTCTGAAGCAGCCGGGCTTCATCCTGAAAGAGGACACAAGGCATGTCAGATCTGTCAGATTCAGATTCTAGTTGCTATTTAACTGAACGATTACCATGACCTGGATGACTGAGAGTCTTCACAGACATTTGTTCATTTCACATGCAACACACACACAGTTATCACCCAAAAATACCAGCCTCCCGTCTCTAGCAGTCCTATTACCACACGATTACAACACAGTCCTGATCTCAGCGGGACTAACCCACATTAATGAAGGTGGAATTGTTAGAAAAAGACGCCACCATCAAGTCACACTGAGCAACGGCAGCATTTTATTACGTTTCTTTCCTCAGTAAAGTCAGTTTATCTCATCAGTAGATAGCAGAGAAGCGTTCTGACCTGCCGGAATGACATCAGAGTGCCTTTTGTATTATAGCTATTTAAGGTCATAAACAGAAGAACTTTGCCAGTGATCACATGAGATCAGGTCCAATATATCTGTGAATCAGTGCTGCACAAGACGCAGTAAAATCCTCAGTCCTCCAGGAATATCTGCTACACAGCAGCGTATCGTGGCCTTGATGTGATATTGGTTTAAAATAGCTTTTCAGTGGATGTGACCTGAATGCAAAATAAATGTGAATGGACGTAGCTGCTCATCCAAATAATAGATTTTTAATTTTTTTCTTTTTTTTTTTAATGGGCTATAAATGGAGTTATTCGAGAGATAAATGGTGATGTGTGGCTTTCCTGCATCACTGTGTCAAGATGTGGTTTTAAGGGATGGAAATGCCAAAGGGATGAGATTAACAAAGCACAGAAACACTTCTGCTGCAGCCAGATGCACGAAACCGTCCTAATAATAGGCGCATTTTAAAGCCAGTCAGGATGCTTTCATGTTTCAGTCAACGTCATGAAAGCCACACGTTAAACACAGAGAGGAACGTTAGTTTAAAAGATCCTTTTTGTTCAGCTGCTGATCTCTGAAAATCGACACTTGTTTGAGATGTTATCGTACTATTTGCTAAGTGTTATCATGCACGTCTTTCCTATGTATGGGCCAGTAGAGGCCACCTGCACCTTGGGCTCAGGACGATGAATGTGGAGGTTGGAGGTGTTGGTGGTGTAAGTTAGCGAGCTTCAGTTGTTGTTATAGTGTCATATTTGTCACTTAAGTCTCATTTTGACTTTTGCTGTTCTTCTCTTGGTTATTATTTGTGTTTTGGTGTTTGCTTAAGTTTTGGCACAAAAACGTATTTTTTAGGCCTAGAAAAGGTTTTGGGTTGAATTACACTCTGTCTCTAGGTTTACTTGAGGTGATGACTCCTTTAGAGATGTTGTGCACTTATTGACTTTGTTGGGGTTATTTTCTGTTTATCAGTGGAATATTTCTGAGCCTATTAGAAGGCGGAGGAGGTTTCTACTGGATCGTATTTATGGGACCACCTTCCTAAATTTACTTCATAAACAACTGCACTGCGTTCTCAGTTACCTTTTGAGGGGACCAGAACGATCAACATATTGTTGCCAGCTATTTTATTCTTTAACAATTTTATTTCTTTGCTCCATTTCAGCCAACCAATCATATATTAGATCTAGAAGAAGCTCGTCGTATTTTAACCCAAACTGTGCTATTTTCCTAAACCTGTGGTGTGAAAGTGTGAACTGAAGTGCGATGTTTTCCTAAACTTAGCCAACTGCGATTGAAAACCAAAAGTAAGTCACTTAAGTGTCAGAATATTGTTCCCACATGAGATGTTAAAGTCCTGCTGCTAACTGATCCTCCATCCTGCCTCCTTACACAGACTGTGTGGCTCTTTCAAATTAAAAGCTTTCCCTCCTACGTCACAGTCTGGCCTTTTGGGGTGAAAATCAGCTTCTTTCAAAACAAAATTATGTTTTCTTTCAGGAGTCAGGTTTGGCACTGGAACGATGTGTGATTATAAAATTAGTCAGTTTGAAACACAAACAATCCTGTTACATTTACTGCTAAATAATTGCACTTTTGTCTTTTGCAAACATTACGTGTTGAAAATTAGGTTTGAAAAATGTCACTGAGACGTACTGTAGCTTTGCTGAATAGAATAGAGGGACAGTGAGACTTAACA
This sequence comes from Stegastes partitus, assembly GCF_000690725.1. Classification (NCBI taxonomy): domain Eukaryota; kingdom Metazoa; phylum Chordata; class Actinopteri; family Pomacentridae; genus Stegastes; species Stegastes partitus. Next base: position 98,948 of record NW_007579024.1, read on the forward strand.
TGAACAATACTGTGATCATTTCATTGAACTTTCCAGTAAAATCTTCTTCCAGATCCCAACAGCAGCCGCTAAACATCCTTCAGCAGGGAGAAACCTTATCACCATGGTGGCTCACTTCATTTCTTACCGTTTGAAGGCTGATATGGCTGAATTCTGGGCCACTTGGCTTCCTGATGCCACAAACACACTCAGACATGTTTCCAGTTGCAGCCACCCAGATGTGTTGACCACGATAAGCCTCATCTCGTTTATCAGCATCACCCCGGCTGGGCGCGGCCTCACCGAAGTGTCTGCTGGTATATTCCTGTGACGCCACCTACTATTAACTCCCCTGAATGTGGCCTGTAGCGCCGCCTACAGAGGAGATTTACTGATTATTTGCAGCGTTGGTGTGTTTCTAATCAGACAAATTAGCATCTTGTCAGTTTGTCATGTGAGACCCTGAAGTGTTTTATCGCTTCCACGTGTGGCGTCGTGTTAACGCTCCGCCAGCACCTCTCTCCGTGACTTGGTGTTATCCCTACAGCTCTGACGTTGTAACCGCAGCCCTCTCCCGGCTCTGACAGGACTATAATCACACAGGACAGTATGTGCATGTAATTACTGTGTGTGTGACACTGTGACTGCAGAGGGTTGGCGAGGAAACATGGCGGCAAAAGCGGAGGGTTGGAGGGAGGTGAAGAGAATATTGAGGGAGAGGAATGGGGGTTTCTTTGTCTTTTGGAGGAGGAGGAGGAGTGAAAGGTTAAATACCACAGCAGGGCTAGTTGGATATCAGTTCTTTTCCTTCAGTGTGTTATAAAGCTGCTTTTTTTGTAAAATGTCTAAAAACTTTTTGGGAGTTGTTTCCTCTCACCGAAAGTGCTGCGTCAGGCTTTTCTTTGCGTTACTCACCCACGTCACCATTGGAAACCTTTTTAATGACACCTGACTATTGGCTAGTTTGGCCCTCAAACAAAGAGTGAGAATCTTCCTCGCGGTCCACCATCATTTCCTTGCTAGAGCTTCATCCTTATGCTCCTGAATTTGGGGTTACTGTGCGTACGATGAAGCGTTTATGCAGGAGATGAGGTGCTGCAGCTGCACATTAAAACGGGTAAACTTATTCTAGTAGAGCCCAAAGACAAAATTCTACGACTGTAAATATGCGTGAAGTTGGTTCTTTAATGTATTTGTACCAGTTAACATCCTTGAGCACAAAACAGAACCCTGTGGCTCCACTGAGCATCAGCGAACACGATAATCATTAAAAACAACTTGTGGCTTCGAAGCATTGATTACTGAGCTTTGGAGATGCTCTTAGGTGGATGTAATTTTCTTGTTTTGCTGTATACTGCCATGCTAGCTGTTTCTAGTCTTTATGCTAAGCTAAGCTAACTAGCTGCTGGCCTTGTCAAGAGCTGCAACGATTGATTGTTATTAAATTTATCGGCATGTATTTTGATGATTGATTCGTTGGTTTGAGTGATTAAAAAAACAAAAAACTTCTGAATCCAGCTTCTTCAAATAGTTTTTTCTCGTTTCTTTGACTCCTGTTTGACAGTAAGCGGAATATCTTTTAGTTCAGGATGTCGTTTTGGGAAACACAGGTTGGCGTTTTTAATAATTTTCTGACATTTAATACACCAAACAACGAATAGATTCATGGAGAAAAAGATCAGCAGATTATTAACCAGTGAAAATATTTATCAGTTGCAAACTCTCAGCAAGAAAGCATAGAGGGGTGAGCTAGTCAGAATAAAACGTTGGACTGTTCCTTTAGAGTTTACCTGTAAGATTCCAGTTAAAACTGGATAGTTGAGCTCTTTCTCAACCAATCAGAACTCATTCCACCTTTTCTTGTCCTTCTCCTGGTTAATGAAAATGAAATAAGCTTGATTGTCTTGTTGTTTTTGTTGCAGTGGAGAGTTGATGTGATTTGCGAGAACAATGCACCTTAGTTTATCAGGCCTCCATCAGCGGCCGCTACTTTAAGCTGCTTCTCATTCACGGCCTGAAACCCCCTGAGCAGAGCCAAGACGGAGAACGTAAAGGTCAAAGCACAACAGAGAACGAACCAAAATGTCACAGCACCTCAGCTCACATCGCCGTGGCACTTTCCAGTCTCAGGTTGTTTTGTTTCGGCGTCTCCGTGGTTCAGTTTGCATGTTTTTGGTCTGAGCTCAGTATCAGAACCACTCGGGTCCACATTGTTCCAGCGCAGGAATGAAAACGATCTCAGCACCAGTGAGGGATGGAAATTGTATTAGCTCGATGACCTGGAGTTAATAAGCCGCTGAAGCCGCCGAATTGTCTTCTGGAATTAGTCATTAAATTCCTCTTCCCTCCTTGTTTAAAGAAGATGCTTTCTGGAAACATGGACTGTGTCAGCGATGTTCCCTCATTTATTTTGTGGGCTGTTAAATTGTTTACATTCATTTAATTCACGATTAAGTTTAGCCTGAAAGAATGGGGTTTGGTTATTTGGTCCGGCTCTGTGCACTCGCTGCAGGGTTTTCATTGTTTACCTGCTCTGGATGCTTTATCAGCACAGTGACTGTTTCTGCTGCAGCTGAGTCCATGTCCTCCTCAGTCTGTGTGTATAAAGTCTTTTCTGTATAAAGAACCTAATTCAGCATTTTGTCAAACTCTGGATTCCCTCATTATGTTTCCAGAAACCGGCCCTATCAGTCAGTGAACTTCTGGAAAACCGTTTGTCTCGTTAATGATTGATGATTTCAGGAGAAGGAAACGAGAGGCGGCGGGATAGACGAGCGTTTATTTTTAGTTTTCTTTTACCAGAGTTCAGATTCTCTTCCCAAAACAAGCGATAAAGGTCTCAGGGCCTCTGATGTTTTGACTGCGTCTCGATTAAATGCTGATAACATGTTTGGTCTGTGACATGCAGTTGCTTTAAATGGATTTCCCGACTAGATTCACCAAAAAAAAAAACATCAGGACAGATTTGGACTCTTTAAATCATTCATCTCTGCTCCTGTAGCTTTGCAATTATGTGTTTTCTGTGGTGGTTCAGAGTTTTGGCTTCATGGATCTAAAATGGGACCGCGGCTTATTTATAGCTTTACAAAACGATGATGTTTAAAAATCCAGGTTTCCATGCTATGCTGAGTGCTGCGGGGAAGTCGTACTTGGCTCAGCTGTCAGAATATAAATGATATTTGTAATGAGACATGAAGCAGGCGGACGTTTCAAGATCCAACAGGATTCAGATGGAATCATGTTTTCTTACAAATAATTCGTCAGACTATAGAAATGATGCAGTTTCTGGGTGTTTTGTTGACTTCTGTCACGTTTCTACTCACTGTGGGATCATTTTTCACAATCCATCCTCCAAATTAACTGAATATTCACTGAATTATAGTCACGTATGTGTTGTTTGCAGTCACTTGTGTGTTCTCTGGTGCTCTAAAAAGTGCAGAATTTGTTGTTCTTTTTACAGAATCTAGTAAACGGTTTGTTTTTGGCTGCTTTTTAATGAGATGTAGAATAATTCGATTCTAATGAAAGGTCAGATTTTTATGCTTAATTTGTCTAATTTTCCTCTCGAAACCAGAGGTCACACATGCTGCAAATGCCTTTTTTTTTGGCAAATTTTAGAATGAGACGCTGAAAAAGTGTGATAAAATATTAGGATTTACACTTAGATTTGGCTAGTTTTCCCAACAGAACTGCACATCACATATATTTAAAGACTGTGTGATAATTAAATATGTGACGTTTCGTTCTGTTTTTTAGTTTCTTCTTCTGTTAAATAGAATAAATTTGGTGATTTCTTTTTAAAATAACATCCTTTTCAAACCTGCCCAGTCAGAGGGTAAATCTTGGAATGTGAATAATCTAATTTTCACCAGAAGTGCTTGGAGTAGCTTTATATAATATTGCATATTTATAGATTAAAGACCATATTGTCAATCCACTGGATGCAGATGTTTCCCAAACAGAAGGACAAACACTCCAGAGGCTCTCAGCTCCTCTTCATCGACCCTCCTGTTGCTGCATTGTGTTCGTCTCAGCGGCGTTCCTCCTGCTGTCGTGGAGTCACACAGCTTCGTCTCCTCCATGCCTTCCTGTTTACTCCTCCAGGGCCTGGAGGCTCCACCTCGAACGGCTCGGCTGGCTCCACATCCTGGAGGCCGCGGGCACCGTGGGAAACGTAGTGTTATCTCACTGCAGCTGCTCTCAGATCAGGAACAGTGTGAGCTTTGAGAGAGGCTGGAAAAAGACGCCGAGGACGTATTTGTGCGTGAACTGAGGAAGAAAAATTGACTGAAATTTATCTAAATCTTTGCCCTCAGGTTTGTTTCCGAGATGCTTCTATTTCGGATTATTTTTGGAGCTTTTGAAGTCGAAGAAACATGCTGTGATGCTGCGAGGCCGGCGTCGACACTTGAAATGGGACGCAGGGATTTGTCTTCTTCCTGTGTGTGTGTGGTCACGGACAGAAACAGGGTTTACATAAGCTGTGTGCACAGGGCGGGGGCGTCAGCAGGCCTTTGTTTGTGGATATATAATTATTAGTACTTTATTGTTGTGGTCTCAGATCTGCAGGTGATCTCATTATTTACATCTTCTTGCTCTTTTACATCCTCACTGATTTCTGTGTCATGATGCTTCGATCCCGGCTAGTTTTAAAAGGTGCAGTCAGTGTTTATCGAGGCCTGTTGTCCACCAGATATATGTTGTGAAAACCCAGAGGGCCGAGCAGCCGTCGGTAGAAACAGTTAATGCAGCTAAAACATCACTCAGCACATCAATAAAGTCCTTCGACGCTCTCTTCTGTCCTCTTGTCATCCCAGGATTTCTCCGTTTTATTCACCATTTATACCAGTTATTAAACCATGCGCCAAGTTGAGGGTGACACCTAATTTGATGTATAAATATAGTTGTTTTGACTCCACTGAAACGACACTGTTGGCTTTAAGGCTGCAGCTAATTATTATTTTCATTACTGATTAAAGTTGTTTCCTTGATTAATTGTTAAACTCTCTGGGCTTTCACATGTCAGTGAAATGTCTTTATTTATCCAACGAACAGACCAGCATAGAGGAAATTTAGCTACAAGAGGATTTAGCCACCGCCACAGTAACATCACCAGCACCAAAATGCTAATATTTGGGAATAAAAGTCATTTTTTTAACCAGTTTTGATGATTTTAAGCTTGATTTACTCAAGCATAATAGATGTTTTGTCAAAAATAACAGTAAAATGCGTATTTTTCTGTAAAATAAAGTGACACTGATACAGCATACTAACCGTCATGGCAGTCACACCCACAAATTCTGAACCAGGAAGAACCCTGGATTGTTTTTTTGAGAAGCTGAATTCAGTAGTTGTGTTTTTTTTTTTGTTTTTGTTTTTTTACTTGAAAGATAATTTTGATGAACAGTTTCCATCGACTTTTCTGTCTTATGCCTGAATCAAATACACTAAAAGCTAAATGTTTAGGCTCAACAAAACCAGTTTGTATCAGTGTTACTGAGTTGTTGTAGCTTCTGATGAGGTTATGTTCAACCAACAAGCTGCACTGACTTATGGGATTTAGTTCTTCCTCTATGATCAGTGGTATTTTTTAAAGGCCTCACAATTGGTCATTTTTCGGGTCTTCAAATCTTCTACTTGTTGTGGAGAAAAATAAAATGATCTCACCCATTTTCTTCATTTAGTGCAACTTTGGCAAAAACTGAATCTGTCTTCGTCTCTCGTTAACAATCTGATTCATTTGTCACCTCACACCATTTCTCTCCTCCTCCCTTCTACCTTTTTCATTCAGCAGCTGTCTGTTACGTTGCCATAAAGCAAATACCAGTTCACCACAAAACATTCAACTCATCTCCGTATGAGCTCGTTAAAGCCGGATTACTGTCCGTCCTTGTATCAACACACGGTACCTGACTCACTAATGAACCTGAGCAATGTGGAACAATTACCGCCGCCATTGATCACCTTCCACGTTGTTGTGCCTGTCGGCCTCGATTCACATTCCTGCCGCCTCCGGCCGAAGCAGCACACGTTCATTCATTCCTGCTCCGCCACTTAGCGCTGCAGACTGTTCAGGAGTGCGATCACGACGAGCGGATCTTTGCAGAAAAGCAGCACCAGGCGGTCAAAGTGAAAAGAGGAGCTGCTGTCGCTTTTCTGATGTACGAGCTCCTCCCCTCTGCTGCTGTTTGATGCTCGGTGTCGGTGGTCTTTGGCTTCCCTGCTGCCTTTCAGTTGAGCTGAGATTCAAACGCACAATACTCCACTGTCTCTTCATTACGCTGGCTCACAAACATAAGCATTAACTAACTCTCTGACAGCTCCACACACACACACACACACACACACACAGAAGCCAGTAGACTCATAAAACAGACATGAAAAGTCTTTCCTGAGTGAGAGGGAGTTTATTTTATAAGTTTTTAGGCTGCTTGATTCGTTTAACGAGCTGTAATCAGGACAGTTTTACCACCAAAACAATAAAAGCATCGGATGGAATCAAAGGCGAACCAGCTGATGCAGATGTAGCGTTGATCAGAGGGAAGGTCAGTTTGTCACAGCTGGTGAACTTGATGTGCGCCGAAGCTTTTGCATTGATTAGATGTTTTATGTCTATTTTGCTTTTATCCATATTTCAGAAAATGATGCTGATTATATTTGTTGTTTTTTTTTGTTTTTGCACTCCAGCACAAGATATATCAGTTATCGCGCTAAACTTAAGGATTCGTGTGAATATTAACAAACGTCTTGATTATTTGTTCATCCAGATGCAAGACTTGATCAGTTAAATTGATTAAAACACATCTGAAAGGGAGAGAAAATGTCACAGTTTCGTACTAGCATTTTTTTTCGGTTGTAAAAATCTTAATCTCTTTGAAAATCAAAATATTTGTTTAACCCTCTGAACCACACTCTGGATGTTAATGGAAAGCTACATCAGCATAATATACAGCTACCGACTGAACTGATCCTGTCATAGTTTTGCCCACTTTACAGTTTCTGGTGCATTTTGTTTTTTTTTTATTTTCCATTTCTTTTTAAGATTTCCTGCATTTCAAACCTGCTGGTGCTGAAGCAAGGCTTAAAACTAAGAAATGCATAAAATCTTGACATTATCAGTCGTCTGATCGACCAAATGTTTGGCATATTGACGTGATGCATGATTTTAATTGCAGTTATTGTTGTTAAATCATTGTTTTTGTCCACCGACTCTACAGTGGATCCCTTTATCGTTATCCTCATTCCCTCTGTGTTCCGTTTGTCACATGGGAAATAAACATAAAAATGTTCTTTTAATTTGTAAACCCGATTATCACTATGCTGGATTTACTCTGAAGTATTTTTCCTGCATCATGCCAAACCTTCCTGCATTAGAAGTTGAGGATGAGACCACATCCTGAATCTTATGCGTCATCTTGAGATGTCAGATAATCAACAGAGTCTTTCTGCGCGGAGACCTTTTCCAGACTGAATGTAAATGTTGACGTCATGGCAGCGAGGCTCCTGCTCTGACAGCCTGATAATTACAGCTATTTCAGGAGGTCAGGTCAAGTGGCTCAGTGAAAGGCCACAGGATGGGATGGTGAGCGGAGGGAGGGTCCTAATTGAGGGGTGTCCATGGTAACGGGAACAGCTGGGGTTAAAATGAAGGGCCGGTTACCGTGGTTATGCACCGGGGTCCCCTGTATTTGCGTACACTCTTCACATTCTTTGCCCCTGGCCCTTTCAATCCCTCACTTTTTGTCTTTCTCCCTCTGCCTCGTCTTTTCCCATCCACTGACCTCACCGTCCGACTGTTTTTCTTCTCCATCTTCGTCGCTCTCTCACGGCCCTTTAGATGTCTCACAAACACAACCTCCTCTTGGCCTTTCCTGCCAGATCTCATTCTTTCTCTGCTCTGGATGTGTGCAGTGAAACAAGGCACTCATGTAGTTTAGGTAGAAACCATAAAATGTGAAGCAAAGTTGTGTGCAGCTGAATATTGTGTTTACTGAGAAAGAATCTGGGATTCTGCTCAGACAGGTTTCAGTTCCAAAGATAATGAGATGGCAGTGGATGCTGCTGACTTTCCTTAAATATCACAACTAAATTTTAGGTTTTTTAAGAGCCGATACAGATGGAACTTATTGGTAATCAAGGTGACTGATAATACATTTGCAGTAAAAATTCAAATCTAGCGAAACACAAGCTCCAAGACAAAACTTTGTTCAATTAAAAGAGAACTTTTCAGCATCTATCCTTCAGTTTTGATAGATAATTACTCATAAAGTACAACCATTCAGACAACTAAAGCTTGAGGAAGGCGGCTGAAATCCATTTTTAAATGATTTTATTTTTTATCAGGCATCTGTTAAGACTATAATAATAACACCAGTAACCAGAACACAGGTGAATATTGGATCCGATACCTGATCTGATAATCAATCATCAGATGGTTGAAGACTTCTCTGTTCACCTTTTCCCTTCATTGAACCAAATCTTTTGAATAATTGCGCTGTGACTTAAACCTTCCTGTTTCATCTCGTTGTTTTTATGTTGAAATGTCTTTTATCAGATTGCTTTATGATCCTTTTCCGCTTTGCTTTCATGCTTTTTGTAAAGCACTTTGAATTGCCTTGTGGTTGAAATGTGCTACACAAATGAACCTGCCGTGGCTTGTGTTGATAACGGTTGTTTAATGGGCTGATAGTGTCCAAATCGTGTGCTTGCTGTACGCAGACAGACCATTCTTATTGGAGTCGCCACACTAAAGACAGATTCTGAGCCAAGAAACGTTCTACTGATCAGTGTGCTGGCGGCTCTTTGGAGAATAAAAATGTAGATATTAAGCCTTAAAGAGAGGTGTGTTTGGAGGCAGGACTGGCTGGAAGCGACACCCGTGGCCCCTCAGTGGTTTTGCATTTTATTCTCATCGAACTTTATTCCTATAACTGAGCCTTCAAGCATATGAGTGCGTGAGTTCACCTGTTTGCGTGCAGCTTCCTTGAATGTGCAGTTTCATGGCTCATTAGCTGCATGATGGATGTAACATGCTGGAACATGGTTTGATTTGTGAGCAGTAGAAACACACTGATCCCGGACAGAAGCAGGAACTCTCTCCGTCTCATCAGCCTCAGCAGATCGGCTGCCTGCTCAGGATGGAGGCCAAAGATCAGGGTTGTGCTCATGAGTCACCAAGTTAATCTTATCAGACAGTTTGTAGAGTCACATATGAAGTCATCACCCTGAAACAGCTGCTAGAATATGGACAGAAACTTCATGAAACTAAGAGGAGGAGAAAGCAGAGCTGCCACCCAGGATGGTCCAGAGAAGCCCCGTGTGGATGGATGGTGGGAAATGAGGGAGGAGACCGAAGACAGAGCGACAGATTTATGACCTTGTGGGAAAAGACAAGCTTGGTCCAAACTGTTTAGGTTTTAGGGCCTTAGTTAATCACAGGTTAATGAGCAGGAATCAGAAGGGCACAGAGGAGCAGAGAAAAGGGCAGAAAGAAAAAGAGAAGAGGAGATGAATGAGCGGGAGGAAGAGGAAGGAGAAAAACTGCTCTTCAATTGAGATAAACTGGAGACGTGAAAGCGTGAGTGGGAGGGTTGGACAGCAGCACAGGGAGGGACGAGGGTGAGATAAGGACGGAAACAAGACGAACAGGAACAAGAGACATAAACAGGACTGAGAACAGGTGAAAGTGAAAGAACAATAAAAACACTTGAGGAAACATCACAGTGTGGTGAAGAGACAACAACAGAAACTAAACCAGAAATTCCAACATGACCCTAAAGTGAAAGTCTGCTCACAAAGTCCAGGTTTTATGTTAATCGTCTGAATCTTATATTAAAGTCATGCTATTTTTATTTTATGTTCAAAATTACACCACAAAAAAAATATGCTATATTGATTTAAAAAAAAAAAAAAAAAAGAAAAGAAAAAGAAAGTGAGCTTTTACAACATTGAATTTCTCTTCTGGGATAAATAAAGTATTTTTAATTTCATTTCATTTTCATTTTTTACAGCAAGAAACTGTAAAAATTCTCTGATTTTTTAAAAACTTTCCAATACTTTTGCAGAAAAGCAACCAAATGTAAGCTAAAAAAAAAAATCTAAATATTTTATTATCAAAAATGTAAAAATGTCCAAAATTAAACAGTTTGCCATAAACTGTTTTAAACTTTTCAAGGGTCCTTGAATTAATTATGTATTACGGGTTGTTCCATTGAGAAAATCTATCAAATTTAAAATCATAATAACTGATCAAAACTATTTTATTTTACATGATTTTAAAATAAGGCAAAATTAAAACTGAAATCACAAGACATTTAGGACCTTTTTAGCTGAACTGCATTAAAAATATATATTTTACATGTTCATTCCAGGTTTTTTTTTTTTTTTTTTTTAAATGTTTGTAGAGTAAATAATTAAATAAATCCAACTTTTCTTGCTTGTTTTTTTTTTATGACTTATGCCATTAAAACTGGGACATGTCTGAGTTCTCTCTCCTTCTTCTTGGTTGTTCTGTTTCCATGGAGGACTTTATATTGTAGTGAAAGATGAGCCCACAGTGATGAAAAATAATGTGACAGGAGTAATCTAGTCACTGTTTTTTCACTCACTAGCTGTGTATTATGCTGATGTAGCTTTCCATTATAAGCCAGATGTGGTCTTGATTTCAGATATTAGCTGCTAAAGCGATCTATTTGTGGCCCAGAGGCAGCGAGTGGAGATGTTCCTGCTGCAGTCTTTGTTCTGTTCCTTCACTGTGCAGGGTGAGAGAGAGGACGGGGGTAATTGGGCTTTGTTTCCTCAAAACAAGAGCTGTGGCTTGTTGCGTGTCCGTGAGTGTGCGTTTGTGTATTTCTGGATGCGTAGACCCTCAAACCCTTCCTGTTTTCTCAGCCAAATAATTTAATTTTGCGATGCAGGAATTCAGAGTTTGACATTTTCAGACTCGGCGGTCGGGCCTGTGACCCAGTTTGACTCCTGAAGTTGAACTGCTTGGCCTCAAGAGTTTTCCCCTCATTTCTCTCATTTCTCTGTCATGGCTTCATGGCTCTGCTCAGAAAACCCTCCTCTTGTCATTTCCAGAAACAACCGACTTTTGGGAAATGTTCTAACATTATTGTCGGCAGGGGAACATGAATGTAATTGACTTGTAGCTGGTTTTTACACCGTGTGCTGAGTGACGACCGATTAGAGCGTTTTTATTATAAATGTTGTCTGTGTGAGCTTCCTGTTACAAACACAGCTGGGGAACTTCACGTCCATCTAAAAATTAATTTTTTTTCTTCAACAGATGACAGTTGGTAAAATTAGAGAGACAAATGTTAATTTACATGCTGAACCTAAAAAGCAAACAAACACAAAAAAACATGCCAAAACTGTGAATAACATCCACAAAGATCAGTATAGTTACAAATGGTAGTTTGTTCTTTTATAATGTGACTGTAAAATTACTTTCACTGGATTTAAACTAGCAAAAAAATCATTATTTTACAGATATTTGCTGTTATGTGTGTATATTATGGGTTAAAAATGGTAATTGAATACAATCAT
>NW_007579024.1:116243-127209 GCF_000690725.1 Stegastes partitus
GTAATCTGTATGAATCCAGATAGGAATGAGTTCTTTGTCAAAGTGACAGTAACATTTTATTATTTCGTCTTTAAATCAACCAAGAATATTTTACAGATATTTGCTTTGTTTTGTTAAATTACAGATAATATCTAATAAAATATTCAGATATACTACGTGTTGACTTTATGAATTGTATTAAATTTTGCCAAAAACTATCATTATGTTACAGATGTTTGCTGTTATTTTCACAGTTATTTTTCTGGCGTCCTTACTGCCACGTTGTCACCGTTGTTTTACAGTTTTTTACAGTTTGTTTTGGTGAGGCGCAGGTTGGTTAACTCCTGTCCTGTTGCGACCTGTTGTCGTCTCCACATCACATCCTCTCCTGGTTCTTGTGTTTGCTGGTGTGTCCTCCAGTCAGCTGCTGTTAATCCATCATCTCTGTCCGTTTGTCTCGGAGCCACACTGGTCCTCTCTCCTGCCTCATCCTCCTCTAATCTCTTAATGGCATCTCAGGGTGTCGCTGTCTGTCTGTCTGTCTGTCTGTCTGTCTGTCTGTCTGTCTGTCTGTCTGTCTGTCTGTCTGTCTGTCTGTCTGACTCCTGCCTCTGTTGCTGTCTGCTCTGTGGAACCGGTGCAGCGATCCGCTTAGGTTCTCCTGTCACAACAGAACTTGTTGAGCTGTCAGCAGCGGCGCTGGGAGCTTTGGATGTGTTCATCTCACATTAGGAGGTCTCAGTAGGTAACAGAGTGGACTCAGTGCTTCCTGCCAAACTGGATTTACTGACTGACGATTGGCTGTTTATTGTGTTTATTGTTGAAACTCACTAAACAACAAACTTCAAGACAGCATGACAAATATGTGACATTCAAACCACATGTCTAATATTGTGTCGAGCCCCCTTGTGCAGCTACAACTGCTCTGATTGGTCCGGATGTGGACATTGGACCTCTGCTGGTGTCCTGTGGTGTTTGGCACTGGATCCACTGGGTCCTGTTGGTTCCAGCATGAGGCCTCCATGGATCAGACTTCTTCCGATGCATCCCGCAGATGCTTGATCGGATTGGGCTTCGGGGAGTTTGGAGGCTTTTGGCTCGTGGTTTTGTTTTTCGAGCCACTTTGGAGGTGTGGTGGTGCACATTGTCCTGCTGGAGGAGGAGTGTGCTACGCCTGCTACAACAGCTTGTTCCCAGGAGTAGTAAAGTAGTTGGTTGTGCATTTTGAAGCATTGCATTAGAACAAGTTCATGGAAACAACAACATTCATAACTTCTCTCCCAGTTTTGCAAATAAACAGTTTTTGACTTTTGTGAAAAGAGTGAATGTGTCTGACAGGACACAGACACCTTTTGACACAAGTTCTTGGGAAGAATAATTATAACTTTTCAGACTGGAAACAAGTCTTAAAAACTTCTCTCCATTTCTTCTTCTTTGAGTTCTTGGCACACGTGTGATGTTGTTTCCGGCTTTTACTGCTCTGTTTATCACAGCTAATGGAGCCTAAAGAGTCGACTTCTGATGAAACTACGCAGCCAAAGCAGCGAATGAAAACCAAACTACTTCACGTTTCCTTACTTTCCTTCTTTTTCTTTTTGGAAGTTTTTATGACATTTTGGAAGTTTGCTTCAAATTTGACAAATATATGGACACAGCTGATGTTTGTCTGAGTGGTATGAACGTGTGGTACATTGCAGTATAACAAAATGATCCGTGTTATCACTCTACCTGTCAGTGCTTCTAGCGTCGTGGCAGATAATAACATGGTGTATGTCACAAGCCTCTTTGACTGTGTTCGCTTGATGGCCGTTTTAACTCTGGTCCGGTGTCTGAATAAACGCTGCAATCACTGAAAATCACAGCGTTAATCATAGAAGATTTACGTAACACTTAGACGCAGACACACGTCTGAATGAGTGCTGTTAGATAATCCTGACGGCACACACAGAGGAACATTTACTCTGCAAACGTCCCGTCACGTCTCAATGAAGCCCGAAAGCATATTTACAAAACAGACACCCACATCTGACTGCAAGACGTTCCTCTGCAGGAGAGATGACTAAAAGACAACTTAGCTTTAGCGTGCAAAGTTCTAGAAGGCAAACCTCATCCTCTGACATCTCCAGATATTTAGCTTTGTAGTTAAATGTCAGCTTTTCACGGCACTAAACAAACCTCTCTGTTACCTTTACCATCTGTGTGACCTTTTGAAGTAGACGCTAACGTCCAAATGCCCAACTGATATTTTTCAGACCGAGATTTTGATTTGATTTGCAAGATAATTTTGTCAAATGAAGTTTCAGTGAAATATTTTCTGTGTATTAGATCTAAAACTTGTGATGTGTTCCCACAAGACTCCAATGAAGGCGTGACCGTCATACAAGGATTCATTCAGCCCTCTTTTACAGTTGCAAAGCCTTGAAGATATAACTGTTCCCCCGTCTGCGGTACAGTTAGCTCGACTGCCAGCGACGCCTCCATCAGCTCCAGTGATCATCATGTTTGCTGGCCGCTGTGCGATTAGCTTTGCCTGAATAACTTAACAATCTGAGGTCGATTGCTCATGTCTGTTTGACCCAGCAACACCAAATCCGGTAGAGGAAAACGCTGTATGTGTGTTTGTACATCTTTCATGTTGTTCTGAGCGTTTTAACAACGTTTTGGATTGTAATGATTCATTTCCGTGGCTTTCTAGGCAGGAGTTGATTGGAATCTTTCTTCCACGTCGTCTTGCTCTTGTAGCTTTTCTAAACTTCTAAAACAACTGGGTAGATGCGGCGTTAACAGGCTGAAAGTTTGCTGTTGTTGGATCCTAGTTTGAGGCTAAACTTTGTTTTTAGCTGAATAAGATGTTGGAAAATCGATGCTGCAGCACTGGAGCAGACTGGAGTCCTGTTGCTCGGTAACTGGACCCAGTTTGCCCCCTAACTGCAGAGTTTGATACTGCAGGGGTCGCCTCAAAGTTTGGACGCATTTCAAAGTGGCTCCAACTTTCCCTGCAGATGACACATCAGCTGTTTGTCACTGCAGTGCAAACGGAGTTACAGCTCCGTCGCTCACTGTGTGGTTCTGGGGCTGATGGACTCAACCAGGTGCCGGTTCTGAGCGATTTCATCAAAACAAGCCTCTTCTCATCTGCGTCCACCTTGTTCCACATACAAGCAGCTCCACGCCTGAACCCTCTGGACCTTCAGTCCTACAGGTCGGCTCTCCGGCGGCCGGCTCAGTTTCCAGACAGGAAGCGTTTCTGCTGCGTTCTGCCGGTGCAGATGTTGGAGGTCATGCAGCTGCCGGGGAACAGTGTGGGAGGCTGGCAGGCTCTCAGTCAGTTGTCATGTTTCACGGTCACAACACATGCAGCTGTGTGGTGACGGGAGTCTCAGAGTGGCTTCTTTATTCACATTTAAAAGCATTGAAAACGGTTTACAGCCGCTCTTTGTCTCACGGCCTGATTCAGTTCTGATCACTACTGTGTTGAGTGATTATTGCGGCATTAGGTTCATTTGATCTTATTTTATCTGTTATTATACCTATTATCAGATGTACTGACTGTATATGTATATAAATAAACATATTAAATAAAACACACAAAAACTCTAAATAATGCTCATAGAAAATAAATACAAAACAGTCATAAGTCAAAATTAGCCTCCATAATAGCTTCGTCCCCTTATATTTAAATTAGCTACACTGTTAAAAAAAAATGTTAAGAGTTTTTGCCTGTAATTTACTGTTATTTTATTAGTTTTCTGTTAAATTACAATAAAACATAAATCCAAAAGTATTAGTTTACTTGTTAATTCTAAAAAAAAAAAAAAAGTCTGTATTTTAACAAATGGTAATTCATTTTTTTCTTTCTTTTTTTTTTTTACAATTTAAATTAGTCAGAAAGTTAATTGTTTTGTATTAAAACATGCACTATATATAAAATATATTTGCCATTATTTGAAAGAAAAAATATTATTTTGCAAGGGTTGAAATTTATTTATTTATTTATTTACTTACCAGTTTTTCTTTGTTTTGTTAAATTACAAACAATATCTGCTATAAACACAGAAAAAAGTTTGAATTTACAAGTTGACGGTGCCCATTTTCTTTTTTTAAATGCCAAAACTGTAAATATTGCCGCCAAATATCTGTTTTTACAAATGGTGCTTTGTTCCTTTACAATGTGTGTGTGTGTGTGTGTGTGTTACATTGTTTTGCTGAATTTAAATCAGCTTAAAAAATCTCATTAGCAAGTTCTAAATCTGATATTTGCTGGTATTTTATCAGTATTTAAATATTTTGAACATTACAATATTTTACCATTTTTTAAAAATTTTCTTTTCTTTTCTTTTTTTCTGGCACCTTTGTTGCCAGATCAGTATTATTTTTTATTATATGCAGATGAAGTAGTATTTTATCTCTCAATTTGTAGGGCTTAGATCCTTGATATTATTCCGGTAAATCAACAACATAAATAACTCTGTAGGGTCTGTTGTTCTAAATATGATGTACAAGTAACGGTGATGTGATCGTTCTCAACACAAAGCTGCTGCAGTTTATAGCTTCTGTTTGCTGATGCAAAAAGGACGGAGTGTAGGAGCGGCTATTAGAAGATGTTTGCACAAATAGGAGCCGGTATTAAATGTCGAGGCAATCGAGTTCAATCATGCAAATGGGCCTCAGTCAGACGGACCGGAGGGAACGGCGGACGAGGAGATGGAGGGCTGTAATTTGTGTCCTGACGATGTGGACGTCCAAGTCCAAGGTTAGAGGATGCATCAGAGTGACGCGTCCTCTTCCTCTTCCTGCTCATCCTCTCCTCCGTCCTTCATCAACACATTTTTATCCGGTTTCCTCCTGCAGCTGGTGGCCGCTAGTTGACGCAAGTTTCAGATTATTTATGAGTCCTTTCTGTTTCGACGTTGGACGGCTAATGTTGCTGCTTCATGTATCTGTGACGGCTTTTTGTCATTTAGACGTTTCAGATTATTGTTACGTGCTGCTTCATTCAGACATACCCACCATAGTGACAGAGACGTATGCACGGTTGGACAGTGATGTACTACTATTACTATTAATAATGAACTGATTGGCTAAAGATTGTATTTTAAACTGCCTAAAAATGATTTACCTGCAGCTGATTAACTCTGAGCTCACCTGTTTGATGTGAAGAAACGGTGTGATTTCCTGTTGATCCATCCCGTCTCCATGTTGGGGATAGTTCATAGGTTATAGGTACATAATGAAGCCACTGCTCGTGTGGATCTTGTCTTATGATGCAGATGTTTATTAAACTCAAAGGAAAGACTTGTATAAACAGCTGGAAGCAACAAACAAAACTCCTGCTAGTGGAAACATCATTATTCCTTCGTCCTAACAGTGTGACCTGATCCGTCTGAATCACAGTAAAGTTCTGTTTTTATGGTGGTAGATGTTGAACTGTAGAGCAAAGTGAATGAGAAAGATGGTTTATTTTGATTTTGACACTTAAACTTTACCTTTTGTTGCTGAAATTTGAAAAAAAAAATGCTCTCAAATCCCTTCACACAACTCAGATTGTGTAGCTCGTGTGTTTCTGTCTGTTAACTACAAGAGTTCAGACTCGTGTTGGAAGTGACACAGAAATGTGACTCGACTTTTACAGAAACCTAAGCAAGCCTCATTCCGACATGAAGCCGACGTTATGAGAAGGTCTGAAGGGGGCTGAAGATGAAAAGGTCTGAGTTTGAAGGAGGGAAATGTCACAGGAACAAATGAAGCTGTGGTTTTTACCGTGGTCGTCTGTAACCACTTCAGCAGCGAGCGTGAACGTTCCTCTTTTATGTGGTCCGTCTGCAGCTTATTTCCATATGCAGATACACTTTATGGTTCTGCCTGCATGCAGTTCTGTGTGTGTGTGTGTGTGTGAGCAGAGACATTTGTTTGGTACAACGTTATCGTTATGCGAACACACAGGGCGGCGATTGTGTGCACCAAAGTCCACGATATGTTTCTGGGAGGTGTGTGTGCTGGTGTGTGTGCTTCAGGGTGACCTTCTATGTAAAGGATGCTGACTGGGAGGACTGAGCTGTACTGGGGGAGGGAGAGACGGAAACACACGACACACTGCTGCTGTGTTAAACACACAACAGGGACGGATGCAAACTAATAGAGGCATCATGTAGACCACACTGTGGAGACAAAAATGAAAACATGGGAGGCAGAAAAAAAACATTAAAAAAAACAGAGGAAGGCTGTAACTTTGAGGGAAAAAATTTGCAAAAATCTATAAAACAATCTGATTTCTTGAAGCACATTTAAGTACATGTGTCGATTTAAATAATTAGGATTTAAGCTCCACAAGAATTAGATAAAATACTACTTTGTCTGACTATAATAGACACTGTACAGGTTTATTGATTGTAGAGCTTAACCTGGAAAAACTAAAAATCTGGCATCTGTGAAAAATATCAGCTTTTTTAAATAGCAGATTTAATGTGGTGTGAGTTGATGTGGACATTATGTACAGTTTTGGGCTGTTTTTTATTTTATTTTTTTTAATGGATTAAATTAGTGAATTAATGCTTTCTTGATTTTACTAGATATTATTTATAATTTAATAGAATCTGTTAAACAGCTAAACAATATTTACCATTTTTCAATCCTTCATAAACACATTTTTCTTTTAAATAACAGCACGTCTGTAATTTTTTTTTTTTTTTTTTAATTGTTTAAATATGGTTAAAAAAAAAAACCTGAATAATAAAAATATGTATTTTTAGGGTCAAACATTGTAAAAGAACAAACTACCATTTCTAAAAAATACAGATTCTTATGATTTATTCACAGTTCCTTACAAAAAAATCACAAAAAAAATTAAATAAATTACCAAACAAAAATGGCAAACATTTAAATTAAATACTAAAATTTAAATCACAAAAAAAAGACAGTTAAAATATGTTGGAAAATGCTCATATATCATGTTGACACGTCTGACAGAGGGAGCATCCACCTGATTTAACTGCGGATACAGTCCGAGTTTTAGGGCTAAAACAATCAGGTGGGTTCTATTATGGCAACACGGTGAGACCAGAGACAGTAGTGAGTCTGTGTACATCACTGACAAAAGGTTGTGTGTGTGTTTGTGTGCGTGTGAGGCAACGAGTGTGAGATTTCTCTCTGTGATATGTGAATGAAAAGGCTCATTCAGTCTCACGCACAGACAGCCGATACGACGCGGAGCTCGACAACAACGCCGTAGTTTCTCTGCCTCCTTGTCCCTCGTCGCTTCCCACACTCCTCCGTCTTTATCCCTCCATCTTCCTCCTTCTCTTTCCTCCCTCATACTGTAGTCTGACATCATCCCCGGTCTCTGTTACATCCCCGAGGCTTCCAGACGCAGCGTTTTCGGCGTGAGGTCGGCTCCTGACCCGCTGACCCTCAAAAGCCCACACAGAAACACAAACAGAAACAGAACCAGCAGCCTTTAATTCACCATGTGAGGGTCTGTGAAGCAAATTTTTAGAACTGTTTCTTTTGTGTAAAATCAGGGTATTTATAAAGAATTTTGTGAAATTTTAGCCTGGTATATCAAATATTTTCTGACATAATTTTTATTTTTATTTTTTTTAAATTTCCCATCAACCCACGTTCAGCAGGTTTTTTTCATGTTTTGAAATTTGAGGCTGTGCATGAACGACAACATCTCAGGGACCATTGCAGATAAAAGTCTGGAATTTTCAGTTATTTCTCATCATGTCATTGGAATCTGCAATATTGGAGAAATCAAATAAATTATGGTTGATTTGAAAAACTGAAAAAAGTGAAGCCTTCATGAAAGGTCACACATTTGAGCTCAAACTAACAAAAAACTGATCATGCAGAAGTCAGCTGGTGATATTTTCTGAACCACATGTAGCTGCATGTAATAATATTAATAATAAACTGTATTTATAGAGCACTTTTCAAAACAAATGTTACAAAGTGCTTTTCAGTAAAATAAATTAAAATAAAATTCAATAAGCATACAGAACAATTGGTAAAAGTAGAAAGCACACACAAAAAGCAAGAAGCTAAAAATATAAAACTTAATAAAATCAGGAAAAGCTCTCCAACAAAAATGTGTTTGTAACAATTATACAGAACTAGACATGTAGAATTCTTTTAGATATGAAATATTTGGTCACCAAAATGAGAAGAATGTTGTTTTTGTTTAACTTTGAGAGCTGATCGAGCAGGTATGACTCGTTGTACCACAATAACTGAAGTATTAGAAGACAACTGAACCCAAGTTTTGAGATAAATATTGATTGATGTACTTGTCCAATATCCCAGATTCTGAATCAATGTCTGGATGAGAAACTACAGCAAAAAATTTCAGGTGTTTATCTTCAATAGTTTCTGAGATATTGTCTGTCAAACAGCCTCAAATTCAAACGTGAGAAAAAACCTTTTGAAAGCAAATCGACGGGCGATTTTAAAAAATATCTCAAAAGTTTTTGTTTTGAAGCTAAACATTTACCAATCTAATCTGAAATATCCACAGGTTATGATGAAAAAAACAAATCAGAGATGTTTGAGCAAAAGATCCCCGATGATTTGAGATGAAATAACTCACCACTGAACAATGAAAGATCCTTTAAAAAAAAAAAAAACAGCAAAGGTGACAAAGCCGCAGTAGAAACTGTCAGAGTAAACAAACTGTATTAGTAAAAGGCTGTGACCGCTGTCAGAATGCTGGTTTTAGGTGCTCAGTGTAACACTTGTCACATGTTGTCGGGGGTTTGAGTGTCGCGCTGTCAACACAACACACATGTTGGTCTCTTCTGCCCCACAGTGGCGGCGACACAGCTTTTACCTCAACATGTGGTTGTTAGAGTTCCTCTTCAGCCTCTCCTCACTTCTCACGTTGTTCCTTCTCTTCTTGCTTTCAGTCACTGCTGGTTAAATGGGTTTTTATTCTATTTTTGTGGTTTTCTTCACTTTATCTCCTCTTAGACAAAACTAAATCTTTTATAATTGTATTAGGCAGGAAGGATTCTGGGTAATGTAGTTTTGTTGCGTTCTTCAAATTTTTTTTAACACAGTGGATATTAAACTAAAGCTTGTATTAAAAATAAAATGCAATAACTGTAAGGGAAATGTGAATTTAGATATTTTTGTTTTCAAAATCTGTCAGTTCTTGTTGACTGGCTGTTGTTTTAGATGTGTAACCAAACAGACAGTGGGAGGTGTCGGCATCTCAGTCTAAGGAGCTCATTAATTTACTTATATAGGAATAAAAATAAATAACAGCACCAATGATTAGAAAAATAATAAACATAGGATCAATAATTGGTCAATCTCCATTTCCTCCTTTGAAAATGGTAGAATAATACAAAACTTTAAGAACCTAAGTTTTCTATATTATCTAATACAGAGAAACATTTTTGAACCAAGGGATTCTGGGTAATGTAGTTCTGTTTGCAACTGATTAGTTGATTATTTGTAAACTATTAAAAACATTTTTTTAAGAAAAAAAATCTAAATTCTCTGATTTGAGCTGAATCAGAGAATTAATTGGAATGTTCATCAGATTTCTTTAATCCTCAGGAAACTACATATTTTTGGTTGTGAACTAAACAAAACATTTTAGGATCTTATCTTTGGTTTTAGGAAATACTGATCAACATTTTTTTTGAACCACTATCTGCCATTTTATCAACCAAACAGCTGATTGATTAATGGAGAAACTAATGACCAGGTTAGTTAACAGTGAAAGTAAGTGAGCCTCGGTGGTGGGAAGCAGCCATCAAACAGCTGGCCTCAGGATCACATCTCCATGACCTCATGTTATCTGGTAATTGTAGTGATGCGGAAATGACTAATAGGAAAGAAACTCATTCCTGCCTTCTGGCCATAAAACATGCTATTGTTTTTTTTTTTTTCTTCCTCTAGTGTTAAGTATGTGTCTCTGAAATGACAAACAGCAGCTTGTAGCAGTTGAGTTTAACTGAAATGAGCCGTTGCTAAAGTTTTGCCCCTGACAGCGATGAGATGTCGTCACTTGTGTTGCGGTTGTGTACTGTTTGGTCTGGAGGTTGCTAGGGCTAAAACCTCAGTGGCTTTTCTGAGCCGGCTTGATAACTTGACCACATTCACAGACACACAGTTGTGTGCGAGGTGAGAGTAACTGTAGGACCCCCCGCCTTCCAGCCTGCAGCCTGCATCGTGCTGAATCACACCGGAGTGACTCTGTCGTTCACATGCACACACTCTGCGATCACCTTGGTTTAATCTCCCCCTCTGTCCTTTTGAACACGCCGTCACAGTCAGCAGACATCATTCAAAGATAGCCGTTAATAAATATCACAGACGGGATGCATTGCTCACTCATAGCAACAGAGGTAAACAGTCACACATCAACCACAAGCTGCTGCCAACATGTGCAGCCGCTGAAAGGACATCTAGAGTGCCTATAAAAAGTGTTCAGCCCCCCATGGAGGTTTTCCCCTTCGACCATTGAGTCATTGTGAAAACAGATTTCTCCCAAGTATTGTCAATTAATTAAAAATATAAATTGTAAAATAAGTAATTGCAAGTATTCACCCCCTTAAAGTCAGTGTTAAGTCGATGCATCTGTGACTGCAGCTACAGCGTTGAGTCCGTGTTGGTCTCAGTCAGCTTTAACATCTGGACGCTGTAATTTTACCTCATTCTTCTTTGCAAAGCTGCTTAAACTCTGTCAGGTTACACAGAGATCATGATTAAACCACTTTTTAAGGAAGTCCAGCCACATTTTCTTAGTTTGATGGAGGTCTGGGTTCTGACTCAGCCTCCAGAACGTTCACCTTGTTGTCTTGCTAGAAAACAAACCCATTCGCAAGTGGTAGTTCTCCTGCAGATTGCTTCAGGTTGTCCTCCAGGGTTTCTCTACACTTTGCTGCATTCATTTCACCCTCTACCTTTACAAGGCCTTCAGTGTCTATTGCCCAGAAGCATCCCCACATCATGATGCTGCCACCACCGTGCTTCACATCAT
>NW_007579024.1:127434-207992 GCF_000690725.1 Stegastes partitus
GTGCATGTTCGAGCATAAATTTTGGTCCCATAAAACTAAAGAATCTTATTTCAGTTGACTTCATCCCTGCTGGTGAACTCTAGATGAGTTTTAAAATGAGCTTTTTTCAACAGTGGTGTTCTCTTTGTCACTCTCCCACAAAGATTTGACTGGTGATGAACAGGCAACAGTTGTGTCAGTTGTCAGTAGTCTTTCCTAAATCAGCCACTGAATCTTGTAACTCCTTCAGAGCAGTCATAGGTGTCTTGGTGGCCTCCTTCACTCGTCTCTTTCTTGCTTGGTTTCTCAGTTTTTGACATCAGCCTGCTTCAGTCAGATATACAGATGTGCCTTATTCCTTTCATATTTTCATGATGGATGTAACTTGAATCTATGGGACAAGTTGTACATTTTCTTGTATCCATCCCCAGATTTATACTTGTCAATAACCTTTTTGTAGAGTTGCTGTAGTGTTGTTGTATCTTCATGGTGTAGTTCTATCCAGGAGTACCGATCCACCAGTGGCTGGACCTTCCAGACACAGAAGTCTTTATACTATAATCACTGAAACACACTCACTGCACTCAGACAGTCTTTGTTTCATTAACTGTATGACTTCTAGCACCAACTGGCTGCACCTGTGTTGAATTAGTTGAGTCGCTTCAAAGGGGGTGAATACTTTTGCAATCACCTATTTTTTTATTTATAATCGACTGACATTACTTTGTAGAAATCTGGTTGCATTTTGATATGAAAGAGAAATGTTTTGTGATTGGATTGAATATGATCCAGTGCTGAAAAGGGGAACACTTCAATGGGGGGTGAATACTTCATGCAGACACTGTATTATAAGTTATCGTGATACACCCGCATAAACGTACATGAAATGACTTTAACACACTAATATAGAAACGAACACTTACAGGAAGAAGAGTGTGTGGGTATCTCCCCTGTGGTTTCCTTCCTACACTGTGAGGCAACAAGCAGACACACATTTCCGTCTGTTTGCTCCTCATTTCTTTTATTTACCGGCTTTTCTAACGTCGCACTGAGCAACGGCTGCAGTCTGGTCGCTTGTTTCAGCGGAAAGGAATTCACTGTTGGAGTGTCAGTCGGCGAGCGAGATTGAGAGAGAGAGAGGGGGAGGCATGGGGGAGAGGAGGGAGGGCACCTGAATGGAGAGAAGGACTCAGAAGCTCTTAGCTGCAGGAGTTCAGATGCTGGAGGAAGGAAAGTCCAAACTGAAGAAGTGAAAGCAGAAGAAGGGTCCTCATGACATTTAAAAGCTTGTGTTGAAGCTTTCCCTCATGGATCGTTTGGAGACTTAACCTGGAAGCCTTCAGTCTGTGGAGCTGCAGAACTTTTTTTTTTTTGGGTTCATTTGTGGACTTACTTGATGTTTAATGTTCATTTTCTTGAGATTTTGTGGAAGTTTATGAAGCAGTGAGCCGTTACCACGACGAGATGGATTTTCTATCAGATCCTACGGTCATAACGCCCATCCTGGTGGTAACGCTCCACCTTCTGACTGCAGCCGGGTTTTGGTTTTACCGTCGCCGCCGTCGGACGTTCACTTTTCTCGAAGGTAAACTGTGAGCTCAGATGTTTCTGCCCAGCTGCTGCAGACAGGAAACGATGATCTAAACAGTACTTCCTCCGCTGTCGTTCTGTGAGACATCCAGCTGTAATTTATCCCTTCTATGTATTAAAGAGGAAAAGATTTGACGTTAGCTCCATGTGCTTCCCGTTCAGGCTCCGCCCCTTCTGCTGTGTCACTGTTGTCGCCTCACGTTTTCTATTTTAGCTTTCGTGGAATGTAAAGCAGCTCGTGGTGTAAAGAGCATAACGGCGGTCTTGTTTCATGTTCTGTTGCAGTCCGACGCTGTTTTCATGCTGCCGGGCTTTGTATCTGTTTCTGAATTCATATAATACATCTTATATCACATCATTTGGTTCAGGTTCAGGTAGATCAGAGTCCAGGAGTGTCTTTGGCTGCTTACGTGAGCAGCTGCGTCTTGTGTTTAATTCTCTGCACTAAACAACGAGGCTCTGTGCTGCCGAAAAGCTGCTCAGTTTAGTCATGTGCCTGATTATTCATACCTAATGGTCAAACACCACAATTTTCGCAGCACTAAACAAATTCCATTTGGATTTTGTAATTTAGAGCCTCTAATGCTCGTTTAAATCCTGATCAAGATATTCATTATGTAACTATAACAGTTAATATGATGTTTATGCTGACCTTTCTATGTTTGCTCAGTCGCTGTTGGTAATGTGTTCAGTTCTAATGGGAGGTCTCCTGTCAGTGGAAAAACACCAGAAAAACTGAGTCTGAGCTAGACGAGGCATTTGGTTTGGGACTGTGACTAAATGTATCAGCTGGGATTCACCAGAACAGAATTATCTGGTGTGACATAACAGTGTGGATCAATGGGGTTGATCAATAGTCAGAGGGCAGTGAATGCAGCCTGTTCAGTGCACAGCTTCATTTAGACTGGCTGAGACGGGACGGGGGCTTTTTTCACATTTAACTTTAGCTTTTAAAATTTGAAACTAAACCTTTTCCTGCTGAATAATACATTTATATTTAATGACTGAACTAATTTTGTCTCAAAATCAATGAATAGAGGAGCAAATTGTCTGCAAGTTGTTGGAAGATCCATTCGGCATGGCGAAACATGACTCGTGCTGGCAACACCTGGGGGCACTCGGAAAAAATATTTTAAATGTTGATTCCAGCTTAAAATTGTGACACTTTATTCCCCCCCAAAAAAGACAAGTGCTGTAACCAGAGTCTGTAAAAGACTAAACATTCTGCTCATGTGAGAAGCCATTAATGACTCAACTGTGACCGACAGTCACGCAGCAAAAATTTAGGAACCTTTCGGAAAAAGACAAATATGGAAGCAAATCAAAATTCTAAGTAATAAAATATCTGTAGCATGTAGAGCCACTGTTCTTTCCAGTGTTGATAACACTGTTGGACACTTGGAAAAGTTTTGCACATGTTGATTCAAAGTTTTGACAAGTTTTTTTTTTTTTTCCCCTTTTATTATTTTAGCAAATAACAATATCTTTTGTGCAGTATGACAAAGGTAAATCATACAGCACAGAAGACATTTTTTAGTTCTTCCTCTGGCCGTGGTTGTGCTGTTTCTGTAGAGGTTCAGGGTTTTGTATTGCAGTGACAAATGAACTCACAGTGAGTAAAAATGAGAGCACAAAAGCACCCAGAAAGTGCTTGTGGTTTGGAGAGGTAAAATAATTAAAATATGTCCTTTTCATAATGACTGCACGGTTTCAGGGACGTGTCTTTGTGAGTCACGGGGCAAGGCAGGACTTCACCGAAGCGTCAACGCTGACTTTCATGTTCATTTGCTTGTTGGATTTTGTCTCCAGGTTGTGCATGAGTGACCAGTGTGTAACACAGCTGCGTTGTTTGTTTGTGTGTGTGGTGATGTTGCTGTGGCTTTATTTGTCTCCTGAAACCATCACAGTGGTAGACCAAGCGTGGCGGGGTGTGAACCGTTGAACACAGTATCCACACCGTGTGGTCAAAGTTGA
The DNA here is from genome assembly GCF_000690725.1 of Stegastes partitus. Lineage (NCBI taxonomy): Eukaryota > Metazoa > Chordata > Actinopteri > Pomacentridae > Stegastes > Stegastes partitus. Next base: position 130,978 of record NW_007579024.1, read on the forward strand.
CTCAACATGTAAATCATGATGGTTTACACCCTCTTTGAAAACAGTAACCCTTCTGCTAAGCTGAGCTCTCTGAGTTCCACGACTACTGCTGTATAAGAGGCTGTCCAACAGTTCAGCACCAATCGTTCAGAGTTCAACAGATTCTAGTGATCATTAGCTTCAGAGCCTGTCTGATGCTGGATTTTGGGGCTGATGCTAAAGTTTAGGGAGTAAGAAAATTGTGAAAAGTGATTGTGTGTGTGTAGAAGATAACGGGGTTATTGTTTCATACATTTGCAGTAATTTTGCGTTTCACAAACAAGTGAGCAGCTCATGGAGACAAAGCCTGACTCTGCACCATCTGGTCAGAGATCCTGCTCTGCTACATGTACTGCAGACAGTCCTGTAGAAAGTGTAGTTAGAGCACAGTCTGCTGGATAAACTGTGATCGTTTTCAAAATGTAAAAAAAAACTCATATTGGCACATATCAGCACATCACAGGTATAGATGTATCTGGTATAGTCTAATATCAGCAAACCGATGTGTCCGTCAGGTGCTAACAAGCTTCTAAAACATTACAGCTTGTGGGATGTTTTCTGTAATAATACCATCAGATTACAAAGATGCAACAGAAAATCCACAAAACGGAAATGTCTCTGAAAATACCTGCCAGGTCTGCTTTAAGGTGACGAATCAGCACAGATGGTGTCTTTATTTAGATGTGGGTCACAAATAAAACCACACTGACCCTAAATCACGTCGCTCACTGACGCAGACTTTGGATTCACTCTGTCACGAGCCAGATGGAGTTCACCTGCTGTATTTGTGGACTTTTTTCTGTTTTGGATTGTTTGTTGTGAAGAAGTTTCTGAAATGTCAGAAACTATCATGACTGAACAAGCACATGTCTGGGATGTAATTTGCTGTCATGTTGATCTTCTGGAGTTTCTTTAAAATGCAGGTGTTGATTCATTCAAAGCATCAGGTGTCTGTCTTCTGTGGCCACTGGGGGGCAGATTGAATCTGATCTTAATCAGGGCTTGTGGACTAACTGAACAGCTGGTTAGTGTGTGACTGACTGTCAGCTACAGAGCAAAGAGAGAAGACGTTTAGATGTGTGCCTTTCAGTCTTTAAAACAATTTAAATCTCCCATAAAACTTTTATCTCCTCCAGTCAGCTGATTTTCAGTGTCAAAGTGAGTATTTAACATGCAGTGTTTGTAGCTGCAAGAGAAAGAAATGGGATAAGAGGCGGAAGGGAAACAAGAATGAAATGGGAAAATAAAGGGGGGAGGGAGGCTGGTGCCAGCGATGGAGTGCCACCACAGAGGGGATACATGAATAAATGAACCCTGGGAACCAGCCGCGCTGCAAGAGAAACTGAAAAAGGAAAGAGAAAGTGAAAGAGGAGGGAGGACCGTAACATGATGGACTGTTGAGGAGGACACTCGGAAACATCCCTCCCTCTTTTATTTTTAATTGAATCACGAGAAGACAAAGCCAGAACACCGGAAGACGGGGCAGAGGAGAGAGAGCGCGAGAGAGAGATTAGAGGTGATAACGGGAGAGAAGGAGGAAGCCGAGGATAAGTACGCTGCTGGTATTAGAGGCGTAAGCTCCGTCTGGTATTTTTAGTGTGGATGGTCCTTTAGAGACAGAAAGATTCACTGTGGAGACACGAAGGAGTGGGAGGAGGAGAGAAGAAGAAGAAGAAGAAGAAGAGGACATAAACAAAGCAGGGATGTAGAGCAGGACTAACGGTGTGAGGGGAGGATGAGGAGGAGCTGCTCTGTCTGAGCTGGATGGGACTGTAAGACTGTGAGTCACTGTCTTCTCGCCTGCTCAGGTGTGTTTGTATCTGGACCGGACGTCTTTGTTTTTTGTTTTTTTTTACTCTCCACCTGCCGTCATATCGGCCTCATCACTTCCTGACTCCTGGCCAGGTCACGTGACCTCAGCGTTGACCCTTCAGCTGGTGTCGGCTCTCTGCTCCCACGCTGACGATTCTCCACCAGAAATGACTGGAAACTGCAGTCTGACAGTGGAGCTATTCTGAGAGACGAGAGAGATTTAAAAAAAAAAAAAAAGTGTTTATTCTGTCAGCTGTGATCAGAAGCAGAGCTGGACGGAGAATTTTCTGTGATCGGATCACGTGTTGAACAGCAGGCATTGTGACTCGAAGAGCTGCTTGTTATGTTTGCCTGGAATGAATAAATCTGGATCTGAGCCTTTTTTTTTTATTACACCACATCCTCCTCATCACAGACACATGCATTAATACAATGAACTTCTCGGCTCGGGCTGGTTTTGCCCTCGTTATTAGATTAAATAACGCCACCCGTCCAGCCGGCCTCTCTTGATGAGCCTGAAGTCCATCCCAGCCAAAGTCTCGTCCTCTGTTTTCTTCAAGAAGCTGCTGCTACAGAGTGAAAAGCTTCAGGACTCTTTTAACAAAACAGAGCTGAAAGTTTGTGTTCACCTCTTAAGGAAAGGAAACCTGTGAGGAGGAGCTGGAGGTGAAGCCAAATGAAGCAAAGCGCTATCAGGGAGCTGCTGCATCTGGCTTCTGTCAGCTTCAATGAGACTAAAGCGTTTGTGTAGAAGAAGACACACTGTTCAAAAAAAATGAACATTTTCAAAAAGTTTTTAGCTGCAATATTTTAAAGAATTTACTGTTATTTTGCAAATTTGCTGTAGTTTGTTTTAATTGCAGATGGTAGCTAGTAAACTCACAGAAAAACGTTTTAATTTACATGTTAACTGTAAAAACAAACAAACAATAAAGTAGAACAAAACTGTAAATAACAACGATATCAACAATCTGGTTTTTACAAATTGTATTTTTTTCTTTTACAATATGTGACAGTATAAATATATATATTTTTTTACTGTGTTTAAACCAGCAGAAAAACTAATTATTATAAGTGTTTGCTGTAATTTGAAGGAAAAATGATTCTGTGTACGTAGAGGATTAAAAAACAGTAAATATTTTTGCATGAAGATATTTTACTCATTGTCTCAGTTTTGGTAACTTGCAGCTAATATCTGATAAAATCACAGATAAAAAAGGTTTTAATTTACATGTTGACTGTAAAACAAACAAACAAATAAAAAGACAGGACATAACTATAGATAATGTCCACTTTAAAAAATATCTATTTTTTTACAAATCCTAATTTGTTCTTCTACAATTTGTGACTAAATTCCAGTTTTACTGTATTTAAATCCAGCAACTAATCAATATTCAGGAGATTTTATATGTTTTTTTGAATGTTACAGTATTCTATTTTTTTTATATATTCTGGCACCATTGCTGCCAGATTTTAACTGTTTTTATTCTTACAATTTTTCAATTTTTTTTTACATTTGTATGTTTTTGAATGTATGTAAGGAGGACGTAGTGGATACCAGCATCCTAAGTGGCTGCAACCGAAAAACTGTGCCATAACGTCTTTGGATTCGTCTTTTTGTTCTCCTCTGTGACAAAACCAGCCTCAGAGCGTCACTGAAAATGTGGATGTACTCTGAACAAACTGCCCTTTTTAGGCAGAAATGAAAAAATAAAACAAGGCGTCTCTTTGGATTCTGCTCGTCAGCAGGCAGAGTTGCTTACTTACGCGTGGAGAAGGAAACGCGCTGTAGAGAGAACGCAGGAGGAAGATAAACACAGCGAGCTCCCCTGCAGCTCTGCAGAGCCGCCGTCAGCTGTACACCGTCTGTCGTGGCCTGGAAACCGGGGCCGAGCGAGCTAGAGAACAAGTGACACTAAGAGGGAGAGAGAGGGAGGCTGCTGGGTGAGGAAGCAGAAGTGAGGTGAGGGAGGGAGGCCGTCCTGTTTGGACTGAGGGGAGGAGTCAGCGCTGACTTTGACACACACGTGTGAGAGCAGCTGGGAAAGACTGCGAGGGACGGAGGCCGAACGAAGGCCGGGGAGGCTGGCATGGCAGCGAACGCAGGGCTCGAGGAGAGAGGCAACGGCTGAAGACTAGACCTGAAACAAACAGAAGAGACTCCTCAGACTGGAACTACCTGCTCACTCTCACCCTGCAGCGCTCAGGCTTGGATACGTGGAGGCAGCTCTATAATTATCCGACTCCTGACTTGGATTATGCACCAAATGACAGTCTGATTGGAGGAGGAGGAGGAAATATTAAACCGGCGGACGATGTGGCCCGACTACAGGAATGAATGTCATCTCAACGCTCACCTGTACTCGCTCATGTGCTGTGCAGGTCAGTGCTAGCGCTGGTTGTTTACATGCTGCCGCTTCCTGTCAGCACGTGTTTCACCGAGCGAACAGCTACTATTCTGGTGACAACAGTGCATGTTGGCTCTATTAATCATTGTAGGTTCGAGTGCAGAGTACAAGCATTGCGTGTTGTGTTTAAACAGGGGGGTGTGTGCGACTAAACAATGGCCTCCTGTGTGGATGAATGAGCGCCTGTCTGTGGCTGTCACTCACTTATCACAGCTTCTGCTCACGTCTCTGGTTTTTGTTGTGCAAATGTAGTGATACTCACACACATGCGGCGCATTTACAGCCCCGATCGCCACACCTAGATGAGGCTAAATAACAGTGCGTGCTGCAGGGTGGCTGACCGACATGCGTGTGTGTAGTGACACGCAGCAGCCTGAGTGTTTCCTCTGGGCTGACGGGCTCAGCCACCCGGGCAGGTTTGGGGATAAAGGCGTGTTGCAGTGGTGAAACTATTTTGCAAGAGCATGTTGAAATATGTGCTCTCTCCCTGGAGGCTTTCCGTCTATGTAAACTGCTCTGAGTGTGCGAGCGTTACGCAGTGTCGACACTGACCTTGAGTTTTATCCAGCCGAGATGCTTGACCCACTAAATCCTAAATCAAATCCTTTCTACTTTTGGAGCTCCGCGGTAGCTGGAGGTGTGGAAGTCTGTCGGTGTTTGTTTGTACAGGTGTAAGGCAGGAGACTGAAGGATCTGTGAACCAGGAAGTGATACTCTCTCCACATGGCTGCTCTCTGTCATGGCGTCACCACGGCAACCAATACACAGCAGACAGGAAGGGACGTACCTGCAGCATGGTGCTCTCTGATTGGCTGGAAGTGACTGTGTTGGATGGACTGGAGGGAAAATCATCTTCTGTTTGTGTGCGAGTCTTGACATGAGAATCTAAATCATCTTATTATGGTATAATTTAACACACCCTCTAATATGGTTTTTCAGACGCACTAGTAATTAAAATATTAAGCCTCCAAACCTTTATGGGAGGTTTTTTTTTGTCCTCAGATTTTTTCTTTCTGGGCTCATTTTTTTTCACTGCGGTATAAAGTCAAGGTTCAAGGTTACTTTAGTGATACCTGTGAGTAGATTTGTTTTACAGAAAACAAATGATTGCATTTTGGCATTTCTTGACAAAACACACAGTGAACCTGACGGGCAGGGAGCTGATCAAGTGACAAGACAAACAAAATAAAAGTACTCCGCCATTCATCAGTGTAACAACAAGGAAGAAAAGAGATAAGATAAAATAGATTAGGTCAAGATAAGTAAAAATAAAACACAACCTCTGCACCTCTGTGCAAACAGCACAACCAGGACTATGAGTGGAGAGAACTCAGAAATATCCTCTGTGCTGTACGACACAGTTATAATCCCATAAATCACATAAAACAGTTCTTGGGTTATTTAGTTTACAAAAATCAACAAAGCCTTCCAAGTGCCCACATGTGTTACTAATACTGGAAAAAATGCAGTTATTTTAACAAGTTTTTCAGTCTCTACAAATTTGATTTTAAACTAACTTCAAAGTTTCACCATGCAGATTGTATCTTCCAACAGCTTGCCGACAACTTGCTGCTCTGTATACCGTTTCTGAACCATCTAGCGTCTATTTTATTGATCAAGCGTGTTTCATTTTGCTCTTTGAATCTCTAATTTCTCCTCTCTGCACTGTGTAAACACAGCCTGCAGTTCAGTTTTTGCCACATGACTGTAGCTGAGTAACTGATGGCTTCATAGTTTTGCTTCAGATCACAGATTTTTTTTTTGCTTTATACAGAATCTCGTTTGACTGAAGTGTTTATTGTTGAAGAAGTTTTAGATGAGACCTGTAGAGTGAAGTGAGTTTGATGAAATATCACGATTTAAGGCTTAGATTTCATTGTTTTTTCCAACAGAACTGCACGTTGCTCTTGATCAGTTCAAGGACTGTCGGAAAGTTTCAAATCTAATAGTGCTGTCTGATTTTTACAGCTCTTGTACAGACTTTTACTTAAAAAAAAAAAAAGATAACATGGATTTCAAACCTGCTGTTCGATTTTGGGGTTCAGAGGATGAACAGTGTTTCTGGATTTCTGGGTCTGCAAGCGTCTCTTAGGCATGTGTTTGAATCTGTTAGAAACTATTTGACAGTATGTGGAAACATACATAATGTCACCGTTCATGATTTTCTTTTAGCTTTGTGTCTGGGACTCACTTCAACAATGGCTTGTGATATTTTTAATAATTGATTTGCAATGGTGTCGTCTACTGAGAATGTCCAGGTGTTCAATCTTGCAGCCCTGAGTTTTATTTTATATTCCTCGTACTCTTCAAAGCCACAGGAGGAACACACAGCATTAGATATTTAACAGAATGGCGGGAAAGCAGAGAGGTGTGCTTTCTCTCAGACGGACTGATATGAACAGAGGAAGGCAGGAGAGGAAGAAAGGCTCCGTTGGTGTGGAGCAGGAGGAGGAGGAGGAGATAACACGACTGTGGCTCAGCATCAGGCTCTATTCCTGGCCTGGCTGCCTCACTGCTGTGGCCTGTGGAGGACGCAGCCTGGAGCTCAGCCTGGCTGCAGATCGCACTTCACTCACAGACTGCATCGTAGAGACGGGATAAAGCTGGAGGCAGTGGAAACTTGACTAACGAGAGGGAAAAGCAAAACAAAACAGGGGAGTCGAGCAGTTTCCATTCAGATAGCGAGTTTCATCGGGACAGTTTGCTGAGGATGATGTCACCCAAGTAAAGCATGCAGTAAAGATAAAGACGTTGTGCTCGTAGACAGTTTTTATCAGCAGGAGTTGTTGTCCGTGAACTCAAAGAACCTTAGATTAGGAAAAGGCGCGAAAGAAAATCTCAGCCAAGTGAAATCAGACCTACTTTCAATAAGTTAGCCGGTCGCAGTCGAAAAACAAATCCGCAGGTTAACTCTAGATGAGGCAAAATACATTAAAAATGTACATAAAAAGCTAGTATTGGCAGCAGTATTTTATACTCAAAGCAGCAGACTTGGAGCAGACCGGCTGCCCATATTCACATGATTTCAGAACGTAGAACTCTGTGAACTGGAGATTCAGCACAAGAACTGTTGAGGAATTAAACCCAGACGAGTTAGCTGCTGTTTTTACATGTCCTGCCATGTTGCTTGTTGAGCTGTTTGTGTCCTTCCTTTTTTACAAAATCCAGGTGTTGACTGAGTGAATGTTTAGAGAAAGCTGAATAAGTTCGATGTAAGCTGGGGCGAGGTCAAAGTTGGGAACACGTTGGGGTGTTTACAGCTTTTTGCCACCAAAAATAATGGATTAATCCCATAAGACTGTTGATGTGGAGCTTTTCTCCTTGCGGAAGTAACAGCGGCAAAGGTCTGACTAATGAGGGCAAATCGACAGTTAATTAAACCGGAGAACAGATGAATGTTTGTCCATTAGCTCTCCTAATGCTTTACATCGCTGCTGATACGATCAGAACCGTGTTTCATCTGGTGCAAAGTTGAACAAATCATCCCAGAGGAGTTGTTTTGATTGTTGTGTTTGGTTCCACTTGGTTGTGTCTTTTATTCATCTGGTGAAATGAAAGCGTGTTAACAGAAAGATTTAGAGGGAATAATCCGATTCAAGCAGCTACGGAGCCACTGGTTGTGCTTTCTGGTGTTTTCTGAGGTGTGAGCAAAGAGCTGCAACTTTGAGATTCAAATGTTATTCAGAATTAAATAGAAATCCTTCTCTTATTTGTAAGTGTTGGTGAAATCCAACAGAACCACTGCAGCTGGATTATTTAATATCTTCGACATAATTGACTGGCTTGATGTGGATGATGTGTTTAACCTCCCTCTTCTCTTTCTATTTGCTTTTCCTCAGATGAGCGAGACAGAGTGCAGAAGAAAACCTTCACAAAATGGGTCAACAAGCATCTCATCAAGGTACGTGTCACGGAGGTCGCCTGTTCTGCTGTGGGCCTGTTGGGGTTTCTGGAAATGCTCATCAGGCTTTTCAGGGTTATTTTATATTTAAAGCTGAAAGCCTTTATTGTCTTCATCTAAAAAGTTAAACTTAATCAAAGTTCTTATCACTGAATCCTCTGTAACATGTTGCACACGTCAGAGGGCTCAATACACGGTGATGTGTCGTATTCTACATAGTTGACATTACACCGTATTTAAAATTAATGTTCCACAATCTGACCTTCTGCACCTTCTCAGATAACGTTTATTTGAAAATCAATGAACTGAAGAGTCTCGCCTCATAAAGGAGCTCGACTGGATGTGTTAAATCTGGCAGCAGCAGAACAATATGTTCAGAAAAAAGCCCTTCTAGATGCTTCACTTATTCCTACTGCTGTTGTCTCATGACATTAATTGAGCACAATAACAATTCAGGCAGTTTAACTTTTAGGAAAACTTTGGCTTTGTAAAGCAGTTGTAGTTTATTTCAGGGTGCAGTGTCTGTTTCTCATGTCAGGGTTGAGTGTCTCGGTTTCCAAAATGAAAAGAAAGTAGAATTTTTAATCTTTTTTAACCAGTTTTCTTGGACGTTTGTGCTTAAATGCCCAGAAATACCAATAAAATGGACAGACTTTGTGTCAAATAAGGTAACAAGGTTCACAGTTGTCGCAGAAAGTCCATTGTGAGCAATACAAACGCTGCATGTTGGGTTTTTTTTCTGATGCTGCTGTTCTGATTCTTCCGTTTCTTCTGTCTTTGCATAAATCCTGTGTTTAATGATCAGTGTTAGGACGTCACTGTTGCATCGACGGATGAGCGTCTGTCTGGTTCGTTTAGCCTGCTGCCTTTATCAGCGTTAGTAATGGCTCTGAACTTACAGCTTGTTAAATCTCTCCCTCCGTCCGCCTCTTCTAACACTTTATCAGCAGAGAAAACAAAGCGGTGAATGAACTGAATGCGAGGCTTCAGTGAATATTTAAAGGCGGTTGTGAATTTACAAATGCTGAGTGGAATGCAGATATTCAGTTATTCATTGTCAGACGGTCTTTAACACTTTGCAGAGGACCAGTGTGACCAGGAGACATGTAATGATTGAGAAGTGACCCTCCATGTCTGTGTTTAATGTTAAACAAAGGATAAGCAAAATCTGTGTTTTGCTCAAATTTCCCGACGTATTCTGCAGATAAGAGGCCACATAGCATCAGCTGAGCCTGTTGAAAGACAGCAACATGTTCCTTCCCACATGCTGCCCTGCATGTCCTCCATCTCATCACGCTTTGAGATTTCCTTCTTTTGAGGAACTTGAACTTTCCGCGAACTGTGTGGCAACTACAGCTGCAACACTTCATCTGTTAACGTTTTATTAATTATCTATAAAAAAAAAAAGTTAAAATGCTGTGTTTCCATTTCTTAAATCTAAATATTTTTCAGTTTCTTTTCCCCCTCTATGGCAGTAAACTTATTATCTTTGTTATCTGGGGCTTTGAAAAACACTGATTAACATTTTTCACCATTTTCTGAACAACAAATCCATTAATTGAGGAAATTATCAACATATTAATCAACAATGAGAAGTTGCAGCCATAGAATCAACACAAATCTCTGAATTTGCACCCAAAATCCTCTCCAAACTTTTACTTCTAAGTGCCAATACAACAAAAGTGGAAAATAGCTGAAGAACGTCTAGTCACTGTTACTTATATAGAACATTTGAACAATGCAAGTGGAGCCAAAATACTTTCCAGCTGAGACAAATGTGAAATTTAAGACCCCAAAATATTGTTTAATAGACAGATTAACCACGCTAGCATAACTAGCTGGGGATCTTTCTGCGTGGAGTCTCCATGTTCTCCCCGTGCAGCGTGGGTTCTCTCCAGGTTCTCCAGCTTCCTCCCACAATCCAAAAACATGTTGAGGTTAATTGGTGATTCTAAATTGTCCGTAGGTGTGAATGTGAGTGTGCTTGGTTGTCTGTCTCTAAGTGTAGCCCTGTGATAGACTGGTGACCTGTCCAGGTGAACCTGCCTTCACCCTGAGTCAGCTGGGATAGACTCCAGCTCCCCATGACCCTAGTGAGGATTAAGGTGTATAGATAATGGATGGATGGCTGGATGGATAGCTTAACTATTTGTGTTGAGAACCTTATGATGGTATATAGTCAACCATAAAATCCCCAAATACTCTATTAGCAGCATTTTGGCAGCAGTTGAGAGGAAGAACTCCCTTTGAACAGGAACCTGCAGAACTGGTTGAGGGAGAGCAGCTGTCTGTCTCGACAGGTCGGGGTGAGGGTGAAAGGTAGGTGCAGTGGAAACAAAAAACTTTGCCAAGAATGACATCAGTCACAGAGATGTCGATTCACACAGGACTGATATGTGTTTAGTGGAATATTGCATCTGAGGTGGAATTTTCACTTTGCAAGTTACAGACAATGCAGCTTTACATTAAGCTCACAGACATCCTCCACAGTTACTGCTACAAGCCCTCAGGTTATACTCGTCCGATGCAAACAGCGCTTTTGTTTTGCTTTTGAATGTGACTGGGAATTTAAAAGTAATCAATAATAAAGCACAGTGACACCTGAAACACTTCTAAACATTAGTTAAAATGCGAGATGTAGATTCAAGACTATCCAGCGTGAAGTTGTTTTAGTTTGTTAAAATGTCTGAATAGTGTTTTTTAATCGATAGAGGACACATAATGAGTGAAATGAGAAGTCAACACCTTATTATTTCCACCTTTAAGCTGCAGTGACAGCCACAAAAACCCAGACTGAGGGGGGTTTGCACATAACAAACCTAAAGAACCAGTCCTGTCGGGTGCAGGGTGGGACTCTGTGTTTCATTGTTCTACTTCAGTTTCTGGTTTGAACACGTATGAGTAAATTACTCCGATGTTAAAGCTTGTTGTTGCATAACGTGAAGTAGCTTTATGGTGTTTGAGCAGAGCTGTAGGTGAGCTGGAGGTGGAGCTACGTGGAGCTCGCACGGTTTAATCAACAACCAGAGATGAACTTTAAACACAAAGTGGAAGACGCGCGTTGTTTTCTGGAAGTGAAACGCTGCTTTATTATCTCTGTTCTGTGTGTGTTGTGAAGGTCACGGCCAGCTGCCTCCTCCGTCACATCTGTGCACACTTTCACCACTTCTAGCATAAAGTACAGCATGTGTGCCATGTGTCACAGCGGCAGGCGGGAGTTACAGAACGCAGAGTATTTGTGTCACATGACCTGGCAAGGAAGAGTCCGTCTGACCCCATAACTCTGGAGCAACTGTCGTCAGAGCCGCCCAGCCTGGAAATGTATCTGAACCACGGCTGTAAATGTAGGTCAGAGATGAGGAGCAGCAGGCAGAGACGAGGATGGTTTTATCGAGCTCGAAATTCAGCCGACGCTCAAGTTGTACGAGGAAGGCGGGCTTTAAGGCCTCTTCTGTGTGCTTATGCAAAAACAGAGTTTGAATTATTAGTTATTTGATTAGTCACTCTTCAGACAGTGGAATGACGGCAGCTTTAATAATCAGAAACATGCCCAAACTCGCCTAAATGTACGCTCTTAAATGGGAATATTGAAGACGTGTCTTTGTTTTCTACTGAGTAAATAGTGATGTGCCTCTTCAGTGATTTTTTTGTTGTTTTTTCAGACCAAGAACAATTATTTTAGTGATTTATGTATATATTTGTAGATTAATCAATACTAAAATAACATTTTTATTATTATTATTGTTATTTTTATTATTATTATTAGTAGTAGTATCTTATTACTTCTATTATTATGCTGAATGATAATAATAATAATAATTAATGAATTGCATAAACTCTTTATTCTTTTTGTTTCTTATTTGTCTTGGAATACTGCATTCACTTTGTTCAGTTTCTCAAATTATGTGAGAACTTGCAAGTATTTGAAGATTGTCTTCAGATAAAATGGAATATTTTTGTGTCTGATGCTATTTGTAGAAGAACAAAACTATTTAAAGTGACTCCTGAGAAGTTGAGATGCACATATTTGTGATTGAAACCTTCCGCAGATTCCCAAAAAAGAGAAAAATAAAGCAAGAAAACAAAATGCATAAGCAAAAATATAGACAGGAAGCACAATGCACATGCTTTTTATGCTGCATGTTGTCAGACCTGACTGGACACAGAGATCATCTCCTGTTGTATTCATCATCTGAGTCCTAACTCTGGGTCAACTGAAGTTACCAATGAGACCAATAAACAATATTTAGAGCAGATATGCAGTAAAAATTAAAATCTTGATTCCAAAATTTAAAATAGGACTAATTCCAACACATAACACTGTTGAAGCACTCTGGTTATTTCTGTTATACATGTTACAAGAGAACTTTTTCAGCATTTTCTCCTCCATGTTTTTTGGCTGTTAGTGCTGTGCTGCATTAAGGCCGAAGTGGTTCGTCTTTAATTTCATTTATTTTATCAGGAATCGGTTAAAATAAACAATATTAATCGGAAAAATGCCGAACATCAGATGCTCAAGATTTAATAATGTTGTGCTGATCTCTTCTGTTGTGGCGAGATATGAGGATAGCATGAACGAATAAGAAGTCTGTGGACGTTTCTTCTTCCATCGGTTAAATCTGAGCTGCTGCTGGATCACAACGTGTGGCCAAAGACGTAAGATTTCTTAAACCGATTATGTCCCAATACTGTGCACTTGAATGGAGCGCTGGGTGAAACAGCTGCATGTTTTACATCATGTGTTGACTGTCAGCCAGCGCTGCTGATTCTACAAACCTCCACCCTGTCCGCAGGGATTTAGAGGCAAACACAGGCAGAGAAAACAGCTCTAAAAGAAAGGCTTGATCAAAAATAAGTTCCTGTGACAAACAGAAAGAGCAAAAAGGAACAGATAGAGAGACCAAAAAAGAAAAGACGAAGATAAAGTGGTGCCCTCAGCTTCCTGCCTGGTGACTTCATCCTCTGTTAGCAGTTTGCTCTGTGCGTATGACGTGAGGTATGTTTGGCTGCTCAGGTGTGTGAACAGGTATGTGTGTCTACAGTGCACACACTGGCCAATATAAACACTGTCCTCAGAGATACCTGCAGGCACGCATGACACACTTTGACCCGGCAGGCTGTTGACACACTGGAGACTAATTTGGCAGCAGTGGATTAACGAGTCAGGAGGTTTTTCACAGAGAACAACTGCTGCTAGCTGCAGCTCGTTGTGCCAACAAGACGTTAAACCTCCTGCAGTTTGTCTTTGACTTTGTGCTTCATGTGCAGGCCACGTCTGATTTACCACACAGGTGAAAACTGCACAGGAATCCACAAATGTTGCTGTCAAAAACATTGTTATTATTGTTTTTTTAAACTATTTTAAGTGTAATTCACTGTTATTTCACAGACCTTCCGTGTTTCGTTGACATACTGAAACCACACAAAACTTGCCAAAACTAAATAACGTCCACATCAAAAGTCAATATTCTCTTACTGCATTCTTTAAATCAGCAGAAAATATCACTGTTTTATAGATATTTGCTGTTATTTGTTATTTTTGTGTATTTGCCTGCAAAATTGAACATTTTCAAACATTTACTATAAATGTGGATCTTTATTGATCCAGAACTGGAAACTCAGTCAACAGTTAAAAATGCAGAAACCACTGAAAGACACAAACCGATAAAGGATCAAAGTATATGGGAAGTTACATTTATATGGATTGACAACATTGATTCGAGACAGAAATGTTTGAGGAACTGTAGTCTGTTAAAAACATTTTAGGAACCAAGGAGAAATATTTTCACTGTGAAGTTATAAATCTTAATCTAAACTGACAAAATTAAGTTGTTAGTCTGAAGTGCTTTGTGAACTTTTGTGCAAACATCAATCTTATGTTTGTTTGTTTGTTTGTTTGTTTTTTTAAAAAGCAGTTTTACACTTTTAAACTGTATTTTGTAAAACCAGTACATTCTTGTTCGCCTTTGGCTGTATTTTGACACTAATTTATCCCAGTTAAACATTTCTGGTCCTTCCTGAAACACCAGACAAACTATGTGAGGTTTGTTCGTCTGCTCATGGAGGTCACATCACATTCAGCAGCTTCTCTGAAACGGTCCTTAATCAGCATTCTAATCCGTCCTGCTGTAGCTGTTTGACCATGTTTATTCATAGTGTGACTACAGTACCTTACAGCTGATAAAAGGTGTTTCTTTATTTAGCCCGACCCAGATTTGTGCTCAGTGTGGCAGAAAGTGTTACCCAGGTGCTGTCGGGATGCCGGAGGACTTCAGCTCTAGCTCCATATGACAGTTTTCTTTACTGCCAGAAACATCTGACATCTGCCGTCACTTCACATCACACACATCTGGCTGTGGGAGCAGCTTCCCTGCAGACAGCCAGCTGAAGAGCAACACCCAGATAATGAACAAATGCATCTGGATGCTGTAGATTTTAGTTCAGTGGCACCACACAGGTCAGAACTTTTGCACTGGATATTGTTTAAGCAGCTTTTTTTTAAAAAAACATCCAACACTGGAGTCGACTGTAGATTTGGGTTCTGATGGAATTAAAGGCAGGTTTGGTTTACAAGGTCCAATCAAAAAGTTCAAAGTCTGTGCTTATAAAAAGAAAAACCTGACTTGATTTCAATTTGACCACCATCTTCTTTGAAGTGGTCATGTTGTGCACTGCTCCAAAAGCAGGAAGCCCTGCTCTGTAAGCAAACTGTCTGCCTGAACTGTGGCAAAATGGGAAACCTTCAACTTAAAATTCGTTTTCATGAAAAGGGAGACATCACCGAGACCCGAGTGTGGCGAGCAGGGCAGGTGGGAAACCATAAATGTGGTGTTCTGGCCAAGAAACGTGTGTTTCAAGGTGCTGTGAACCTGCACATGTTGGCATGATGGTACATCTTGCATTTAAAATTGTTTGTGGCAAATGTTCTTTGTCAGACGCTTCAGGATGTTACGGTAGAACTTGTGGGAGATGAAGTCACGATGCACAACCCTGTGACTGTCAAACCAAATGACGAGCATGTTCTTGGTTGTGCTTCTTTCCTGATGTGCCTCGTTCTGTCTTATCTGTGGTTCCGTGGGTTGTAGCCGTGGTCCCAACATGATCCTCAACATGAAGCTTATTGCAGTTTGACACAGAATTTGATGTTTGTTCTTCCTGCAAGTTCGGGGTCCACAGTGAAATCACAAACAGGAAAGTGTTTGGAACATGTTCTGAATGTGGCTGGAGCCCTGGAGCAGTGCAGCGCTGCACAAGAAGACGACGTTAAAGGGCATAGCTGCCAAATTCTAATCTTGTGCTGAAAGTTACAGCAAGTAGATAATCTTTATGTTAACTTCAGTCTGTGAACGCTGAATCAGAATCACTTCTGAGCAGAGACACACTTACGAGGTTTTGTTGTTGTTATTTGTGATCTAAACGTTGCTGATGGACCAGTGGTTCCAGGAGAATCAAGGCTGCTGCCTCATCATCAGTAGCAGCTACCACGTCTGTCTCAATCACTGCCAATTATTCAATTAGACGGTTTTTATTCACACGGTGAGCTTCCAGTAAACCGATGATAATCCCACACAGAGGATCCTCTCAGTCAGGCTGACTGGGAACCCAAACACTAACTCTGACACACCGAGACACAATTAGACAACAACGGCATCTCTTTTCCAGTCAGTGGTGGATTCATCACTTCTTCCTGTCAACTCATTAACACTTGTTCCATCAGTTCTTCTCTAAAGCAGCTGATGTAACCTTTCAGCCGGGTGAGGGTTTGACACAGATGAGCGAGGACGAGAAAAATAGACGGCGAAACTTAGAAAAGAGGTTGTTGAGGAGAAACGTTGGTACATCTTTGTCCACAGTTCAAAGCCAGAGACTGTTTTTAGCCGACCCTCTTGGGGAGGTTCATGCTTCATCTTTCACCAGGACAGAGCGGCATAAGGTCATGTGAGGGTGATTTTAAATGTCTTCATCATTTGGAGGCTGAGCTGAAGAAGCTCCTGCTCTCAGGCCACTCTTGTGCCTGTTTTGCCCTCTTCTGGTGAAACGTGGCAGCACAGCTTCTTGTCCTCCAGCCAGGACTGCAGTAAAACTTCAGGTGCAGTGTGAAGCAGGACAGTCTCTGTAATGCAGGTGGACATGTGTCCTTGCTCTGCCTGTGTGGCTCCGCAGTTTCGAAGCAACAGTTTTGAAGCACTTTTGTCAGGAATATTCGACCTTTACTGCACGCCGACGTCCTTTTCTTTCCACTGCCTACTTTCTGATGAAGAAAAATGACAATGAAATTCTTTATAAACAAAAGAAAGGCCTCTTTGTTGCTGCTGCCTGGTTTGTTTTTGCCTTTTAAAGACATTTAGTAGTTTGTAAGGCTGGCCTTAGTCACACTGCAGAGTTGGAAAGTAGTCCAAGTCGGAGAGACAAGTCATGTTTTATTTATTTTGCTCAGCTCTGAGGTTTTGCTTTCAGATATTGTCTTTATCTTTTATGCTTGCAAACAACAATCATACTTTAACTGTAATATAAGCAGGCGTCAGTTCACCAGTGGATGTTTTGTGCTTTAGTTTTCTTTATTTAATACAAGAAAGCAGGTGGGGAAGAAAGTATACAATCATTTTCTTTTAGAAAATAGAGCAAAAACAAGATGGTCAGTGTGTATTTACTGTGAATCTGAAGTCTCTGGTCGACAGCAAAGGTGGAGAAACTATTGTATAATACTATTGTTGACATATAGCTTGTTCAGCAAAAGAAAAGTAAAATATAGACAATAGGATGGATGCAGTTGTATTCAATGTGATTTTAATGAGTGGAAGGTTTTTGGAATAATAACAAATCAGTAGAAAAGAAGCGACGGAGGGCAGTGGGTATAAACAAAAAGTTTCATACAGGCTTACCTCGTCTATGTTTACAAAAACTACAGGTACAGGAGTATTAGACCTGTAGAATACTTCCACTTCAGTTTAACAGCTTGTGTTTCCAGCAGAACCAGCAAAACCCAACAACCTCCAGCAGCAAACAAGTGTCTCATACACGTAACAAAACTATTTACAGCTCCGCAAGTTTTCTATCACAGCCACAATCTAAGCACCAAAAACACACAAGCGTCATCACAGCTGCACACAGTAACAGTTTGACTGAGGTTTTAAACCAGTGCAGCTTGATTGGAGTTTAGTTCTGGCGGCCCGGGCCTGTAACGTCGACAGTAATCGGATTACACCATTTCTTAAAGGTGCACCGTACTGGGTTTTTGTAGCGATGTCATATGCTGATATTTTCCCTTTCATTCTGGCTGATTGCTGATGTTGATGTATGCACATGTTGTTTCCACCTAATCACAAAGAACATCAGCTCTCTCCTGTAGTGGAGTCAGCATGTTATTGTAATGACTCTTTTGGTGATTGTTAACTGGTAGATGCAGACATAACAAACTATCTGTGATCAATGAACACATTCACTTAGATAATTAAGAAACTCCTTCAACTTACTCGCTAATTCTTCAACTCATTTTTAAGGGACAAAACTTATCATGTTGCTTCCCAACACTGGACCCTTGATGAAGGTGCGACTAAGCAGCTGATTGACAGGCGCTCTCCAACAGAAAATCAATACAGGCTTCACCCTCCTGCAACCACACAAACACTGGCTGACCCAATTAGATAAACACT
Source organism: Stegastes partitus (assembly GCF_000690725.1). Taxonomy (NCBI): domain Eukaryota; kingdom Metazoa; phylum Chordata; class Actinopteri; family Pomacentridae; genus Stegastes; species Stegastes partitus. The sequence continues at coordinate 148,770 of NW_007579024.1, forward strand.
TGACCCGTGGGCTGTCTGCTCTTGATTTCTAACCGGACCGACGTGGCGACGTTTTGGCCAAATTTCTCTTCTATATCACAAAAACAGTTCACAGAAATGTGTTTCTGAAAGTATTTAGAATAATAATGAAGTTCTGCAACTGCTGAATCTGTCTTCGTTTTAGATCAACAGCAGCTAGTTTGAAGGTTTTTCAGGACTTTCGAAAGGCGACGAGTCACACTGGAGGCCCCTGATTTGCATAAAGTAGCCCAGACCTCACATTTATGTAAATGAGGAGTGAGCAGCTTGACGTCCTGTCTCTCAAAATGTACCGCGGCGCTACCAGAATGAGTTGCACGGCTGCTTGCATAGACAATGAATGTGAAGAGATGGATGGGATAGAAATGATGGATCCTGGGGCGCTGCTATAGCTCAGCTTGTTGAGCTGGTGTCCCATGTACAGGGGCTGTAATCCCCGATGTGGAGGCCATGAGTTTGAATCCCACTCATGGCCCTTTTCCGCAGGTCCTTCCCCTATTCTTCTCCCCCACTTTCCTGTCTCTCTCTCTCTCTACTGCTTTATTAAATGAAGGCACAAGCGCCAAAAAAAGAACTTGAGAAATGATGGATCCTGTGGTTATGAACTGTGACAGCTGTTATCTGACTGTCAATGTTAGTTTCATAGTCTTTGTCAGCTGACTCCGGTGATGACGCCGACATCATTGTGTGTCTCTGCTTTCTCCTAGTAGTGAAAAATAAGTCAAGAATAATTAACTACCGTGTGAAAGATTGCGTGCAGGTTTAGTATGTATCATTTTATAAAGCTTCACTCACTGGTCACTGCTCAGCTGATCCGTTATTTCCTCTGTTTATTCTGAATCGCTGGCTGTCCGTCATCTCGCTCGGTGTCCCACTTTCACACAATCCAGCTCATCGCTCGACGACGGCTGGGCTGCCGAGTCACCGAGTCAGCGGTCGCCGCTGGTGACAGCCTGCCCCCACTCGTTGTTGAGGCAATGTCATGGCAACAGGGACGAGAGGCCACAGCTGGTGGCTCGTCTCCGTCGGCCCGGCAACCGCTGTCAGCAGCCCTGTCAGCTGTGGGCCAATCGGCCTGACAGATGTCAACAGTGTTGAGTCAACAGAGGGATGATTGGAGTGAGGAATTAACTTTATGCTTTTTCTTTCTGCCCTTCTCCTCCTCCATCTTTCTGCCTCTTTCCTCTTTCCTCCTCTTCCCTCCTCCCATCTCTGCCTCTCCCAGGTGAGAAAACACATCACAGACCTGTACGAGGACCTGAGGGATGGACACAACCTGATCTCCTTGCTGGAGGTTCTCTCTGGAGTAACGCTGGTATGAGTTTGTTTTTCTCTCTGACACATTTTCTCATCTCAGTGTTTCTACACTGTGATATTTTCCATCACACACGATCTGCTCCATCACACGATGCGTTCAGGCCCCAAGTTACATACATACTGTACAAAAAGAAAAGTTTTCTTTGTTTTTGTTATTTCGTAGATTCTTCAGATAATAACTACACTATTAAACAGTCTGTTATTTTCGTTTTTTTGTTGTTTTTTTTTTAATACAAAAAAAATCAATAGAGACACAAAAATAAACTGTGAATTTACATGTTTTATTTATGATCATGTTAAAACCTTGTAATGGTAAATAACCTAAACAAAGAAAACTGAATTTATTTATTTTTTTTACATTAAATACTGTGAAAATACATTTACAAATTTATTAAAATTGCCTAAATACTATGTGTGAAATACTTTTTCAACACATGAAACTGTTAAATTCAAACTTAATACAGGAAATATTTATATGGAAACAGAAACAATTAGTGACAGTTAATTTATTTTGATAGATCTATTTGATAAATCAGAGATATCTTGTATGATTATGGAACTATTTACAACAAAATAAAATAAAGAATGTGTGTTCATCTTTGTATAACATCCATAACTTCGGCAATCTGTAATTTCTTTGTGTTACTCGTGTGAATATCTTTAATTAAACACCAAAAGGCGGAAACAATACACATAATCTCATGTAAAATTAGATTAAGACTAGTTTTTGAACATTACAGCATCCTGTTGTTTTTACACATATTTTTTCTGCCACCCTGCTGCCAGATGTTCCACTTTTTCTTGGGATTTTTTTTTTTTTACAGTGTACATACAAAAACATTGGATTTAAGGAAGCAGTCACAGCACTTTTAGCTTTCAGGTTTTAAACATTAAGACGACTCTCCACTCCATGCTGACACACTGTTATGTGAAAGCAGACCAATCTGAGCAGGTCTCAGTCTCCTGCAGTACAGTAAAGCAGAGCCCTAGTGGCCTGATATCCCACCACATGATGATGTAAGAGTCTTAGTCCTAATGCTGACAGACAGACGGGCCTCGATGTGACGCAGACAGGTTTAGCTGCAGACAGGTGGACTAACAGAGACAGACTGCTGACTCTGGTCTGCTTCAGTACGCTCACATTTAGGACACTGTCACCTCCATGAACCCTCATCATGTGTGAGAGAGCCTGACAGAACAACAGCAAGACAAAATACATGTTTGGTGGAACAGAGTTTGTCCTTTTTGTCTTCATTTACAGCCATTAACAAAACAATCCCACCACTGACTGCTCTGGAGCTTTTAAGTGCTGTGATGGAGCTGTTTCGGACGACCATTTTCTCTGCACTTTAAGGACTTGTTGTTCTTGTTGGCCCTGAAAATGAGATTTAAAGAGGAACTTGGCAGCAGGCTGAGGAGCAGTGTTTTGTTACCCGTCCTGATTGAAACAGTCCAGCTTTTGGTGAAGGGAGTGTTTTGTCACACTTGTAACCACAACCAAGCAACAGACGGGCTACGTCCACACTAAAATCTTCTCATTTTAAAAGAGCCTTCTCAAGATGAGAACTAGGGCTGTCCTGAGCTGATCTCAAGGATTGGGATTTTTTTTTTTTCACGATTCAATATCAGCAATCTAAGCTTGATCTTTTGTTTACATCTGCTCTCACACATGTATCAGAAAAGGAAGATACGAGGTGTAGCAGCAGGAGGCTGGCCGGAGGTCATTAACCATCACAGACGTCTTTGTTGCTAGTTACACCCCCCACAATGCTTTGTACTTGCCAACACAGAACTGGTTGTACTCTGAGTGACGCCTCCTCTGGTCACTACAGCATTAAACAGTAAGAGGCTCAACCAGGTACTACAGCTGATCTACAATACATTTTCTGACATGCATGGAGAGAATAAAGGTTTTCTCTGTCTTATGTTTGCTTAGTTGTATTGAGGAAGAACTGTAATAGTGGAAAATTAAGAGCAGAGATTTCCTGAACTGCACAGCAGCTGCTAGTAAAAGGTTAGATTAGATTCAGTAGAACTTTATTGATCCCTTTGGTCGGGTACCTCAGGGAAGTTGTTGAAAAATTGTTAAAAACGACACGCAACCTAACTAAAACTCAACCCTGGAATGTTTTTTGTTTTTGTTTTTTTTAAATAATTCTTTCCAAGAGTCTGAAATTTCAAAGTAGTCTGGATTCTAGGCGTACATGTAATAGAAATTATGCATTTTAAATTGAAAATGTGTGGACATAGCATCAGTGTGTTAGAGTCACATCACTGCAACAAGGTGAAAACTGCACCACTGGAGATCAGCTGTGATGTAACTCTGAAGTTCGTTCATGCACATGGAAGGCGTTGACATTATTAACAGTCTCACCTCAGTCTGTTCAGTAGTTTGATGGAGTTTCAGCTGCATCATTCAGCCTCCTGCAGCAGGTGGAGCTGCTCAGTTGTCACTGAACATGTCAGTGTTCAGGTTTCTCTTTTTCTGAGTTTTTCTCATCAGTGTTGGTTCATTTACAGTCATCCTTTAATTTGTTGTTTCGTTTACTTTTGTCTGTTTTCAATTTGCTCCTTCTCTCCCTCATTCTGTCCCCGTATCCGACAATTCTCATACGACATCTCTTCTTCCTCTCTCTTGTCTTTTCTGTGCATCTCCACCCTTCTGTTACCGTAGCAACAGAAGAGCGGCCCCTCATTGAAAAGGCCATACGCCTCGCGGGCCCCCCCTCTCATCCTGCTGGGAGGGGAGGATGAGGAGGAGGAAGGAGCTCAGGGAGTATGTTTCCCCTCCACCTCTCACTCTGTCACCTCTGACCCCCCTCAGCTTCACCTCCACCCCCCCAGGTGGAGCCGTGAGGCTGCATGAGTGCTGTGACACTGACCAACAACCCCGGCTGTACATGGCACAGTACCATGACTGAATGACACCACATGCGGTCCATCGTTTCTGTTGGGTGACAGCATCTTATTTTAATCATTATTTTCTCCTGTATGAGTTGACAGATGGAAGACAAACGTCGAATAAATACAGCCATTAAGCTGTTTGTTTAGTGTTTGCAAACTTAGCATTACGAAGAAATGTTTTCACTCAACAGAGCTCTGCTGTTTTGCATGAATTACACGCAACAGGATGGAGCCGATTTATTTATCTTCTAGCAGTTTGACCTGCATTAGCAAGTTTTGTTTATAAAACTGTTTTTTTGTTTTGTTTTTTTAATCTGAAGAGTAGAACTTTCAATAGTCTAGACTGAGATTATTACACTGTCAAAGAGTGCAACTTCACTTGTTTGTAAAATATTAATTAGGGAGTAACGCATCAGTCGAGCAGTGACGAGTGAATAAAGCATTAGAGGAGAGGAGCTGAAAACCAACACTACAGCTGTACAGTTTTAATCACATTGGTTTATTATTTTTGACTTGTTTGCACTCATAGGAAATGTTAAGATGCACAATGATATTGACATTATCATAAGTGTTGTCTTTAAATTAAATATCAGCATCGTTCAAAATGAACTTTGATAAGAAACCTGTCAGGCTAAAAGTTTATGGTTTTGTTAAGTTTCACCTTAAAGTGCATCTTTAATGTTTTACATGCAAGTTTAGGGAGTTTCCTTGTTTTGACCAGTGAGTGTGTTCATTTAAAAAGCGTTGTGTTTTCTGTCCAGGACACCATGATCAATATCAGCATAATAACATGTTAGTTTCAGTCGAACAGAAAGCTTTTATTCTCTGCAAATATTCATGTTTTAACCAGAGAGATTATTGATGTCAGGAAGGATTACAGCAGCCAAAATTAAAAATGAAATAAGACAGAACTTTAATTATCTTGAAGTAAATTCTTAAAAGATGTCACCCCAGATGAGACAAGTTGACAAGTTATGTAAAATGATTTAAATAAAGTTTAGATAAAGGTTAAAAGTGCATAGCGCTTTCGTAAAATTGCTAAAATGTACGTCACAGGTCACCAATGTGTCTGTCGCCAATCCAATATTGTGCAGCCCTAATATTCACGTAAATAATCTGAGTCTGATGTGACGACTAATCCTGAGTGAACCTTCTCTCTAGCAGCACAGTGTGAACCCACATCTGCATCCTGCACTTTACTCATCTCCTCCCTGCAGCAGAAGTGTGTTTGTTTGTGTGATTTTCTCTCTTTCTTTCTCCTAAACGTCTTCATTTCTCCCTTCAAACCTCAAACTGGATGCTTGTTTGTGAAATTCAGGCGATGAATAACGAATTAAAGAAACACAATGCGATGAAGTTTGCATTCTTCATGCTAAGGCAGCATGGTTTGAGTCTGGTTTTGGCCTGTCTTTAACAGCAGTTGAAGACAGCGCCCCCCAGAGGATCATTTCATGTCTATATACCTGCTGGGTTTTGACTCCACTGCACTGTTGATTAAAATCTGCTTTATCTGCACTCACTGCTGCCTTCTGCCTTTGTGTGTTAAAAAAAACACCCAATTTAATTTCCTTTGTTGACTCTCTTGATAATTTTTTTCTCTCTCTTGTGTTTCAGCCCAGAGAAAAGGGGCGAATGAGATTTCATCGACTGCAGAATGTCCAGATAGCGCTGGACTTCCTCAAACAGAGACAGGTAATGAGAATAATAATAATAATAATATGGTTTCTCTGCATCTTTATTCACTCTTTGGAATCATAAAAAGTCTCATCATATGCTTTAATACAGGCTGGTGTAAACTATAAACAGTAAGTGACGTATATATGATGAAACAGGGATGTGAGTACATTAAAGTACACACATTTATTTAATGACACTTGTGATTATGTTCACACGTGCAAAAAAATGCAAATGGAATGTTTGTGTGTGTGAGACATCACACACACATCTTCCTTGCTGCATTGTTTTTTGATTGACATGAACTGAATTGCATTTCTAAGTTGACAGCAAACATGAGCCTCTAAACAAAAGTCACTTTTTTTCCTCACAAAAGCTTGTTAGTTGAGCAAACAGTTTATAGTTTTTATTATAAACTATAATCATGGAAGATGAGTCAGAGGTGTCAAAACAAATCCCGTTGAATTCAAGCAAAACTAAACTTTCTCTGCTCTTTGTCATCATTTAGTTTGTCTGGTGTACACATTGTTTACACTGCTGATGCTGTTATGTAAGAACCTCATATTTCTCTCTGGATAAGAAACTCTTATTTTTCTCACTGTGATAATTTGTGTATTTTCAAGCTTCAAACAGCTTCTCCAAACCCTCATGTTTAGTCTTTACCTGCAGTCCTCTGCAGCAGATTCTGCAGTTTGCAAAAGCAAGTGATTGTAAATGCCTTTCCCCTGGGATCAGTCAGTTTCTTGTGTCAGATGGTCTGTTAGTGCAGAGAAGAGCTGCATTAACCTTTTAAAGTACTTCCTAGTCTACATATGTACCACGCGTTTCACAGAATCTGTTTGTATAACAGGTTTTTTCTGCTCAGAAAAGGTCTTTGGGTTTTGACTTTGTCTGGCACAGTAGAGGCAATAAGTCTGTGTAAACTTATTTGACAGAAATCTATGCATATTCCTGTTATTCATTAAATAAAAATGTCTATTGAGCTTGAGTAAATTAAATCCCAGGAAAAAAAATGGTCCGAAAATGTATATTTGTAAAAAATGTTCAGGTCCTACTGTTGTGTTTGCTGATGAAAATGTCTTTTGGGTTTGCCATAAATTCCTGTGTGCTGAAAAAACGCTGATTATAGGAACTATCAAACACCAATAGTTGAATCTTAGTCCATTCAGGATACGCAGGGCTGCATTTCATCATGAAGTATCTGATGAATTATTAACTCTTCTCCATGTCTGCACTTTTCATCATTACCTGTTCTGCTACCTTAAATTGATTCTTCAGACACCTTCTTCCTTCATACCTGACTCGTCCCCGTCCTCCTTAATCCACATCCTGCTCTTGTCTTGTTCCCAGGAGACTTGATGACTGACCTTTTCTTCATATCAGTCTTTTCTTAGTTTCACTGCAGGTCTAATTATACAGCCTGCACGCTAAAATATAAAGCTCAAGCAACAGTTTGCAGCAATATTTCTGAGTTATGACAACTTGTTATGAAATTCTATTCAATCAACAAACTACACTGAGTTAGAGGAATCAGCTTTTGCTTTACAGTCAACTCAGCAAAATAATATTTGCAACTTAAAAGATTTATCTAAATCCCTTGTGGGAAGTTTTTAGGTGCAGCTACATGATTTTACAAAGAGTTTCTTCCAGTGATTGTCAAAGCAGAGATCATTTGAAATCCTTACTGTGTGTGTTTTCTTTCTTTAATCAGCTCACTGTTATGAGCAGATAAGCCTGAACCACCACATTCTCACCTGTTCTCTCGTTCTCAGGTCAAACTTGTGAACATCAGGAACGATGACATCACAGACGGGAACCCAAAACTGACGTTAGGACTCATCTGGACCATCATCCTTCACTTCCAGGTCGGTGCTCTCGTGCAGCTTCTGGCTCTGTGTAATCGCTGGGTTGGATCTGATTAATTGCTGGTGCACTCAAACCTGCCCACACATGTTCCTGTAATTCTGCGTTAGAGAAACTTAATGGGCAGCGAAAGTCCATAACGAACTAACACCACTAATTGATTACATAATAATTGAATTATGGCTCGTGTCATTACTGGTGATTCAATCTGGATTTTAAATGGATAAGATGGAAACAAATTGTGGATATTATTTCTGTGTTGCTGTGTGTGTTGGGTCCAGCTGTCAGGATTAGAGTTTATATCGCTGCCATGATGAGCTTAGCTGCTCCTGTGTGAGTGTGTTCTGGCAAAGCGGCAGTAACTTATGCAACAGAAGAGGCTGGAAGTCAAAGAGCTCTTTTGTGGAATCTCAGTGAGATGGGTTCTGGGTATTAGAGTCTTTAGGGCTTCCTGCTGATATGTTGGTTTACTTCACTGTGGGAATTTACAGATAGCTGCTGGCTATGAACAGATCATTGTGAAGTATGTGGTGTTTAGTATGACTTTCCTTTAGTAGTTAAACAGGCTGTTGCGGTTGCACTTGTTGCAAGATTTTATATGAATATAGAATATCGTGGGACTCTGAGGCATTCATGTGCATGTATATGTGATTTAATTGTGTTGTTGACCTTCGTGTGAGTCCCTTGCTGGAGGTCGTCCTCTTCAACAAACCACGAGGACACAGTCTGGCTTCAGTCTGACAGTTTGGCAGCATGAAGCAGCACAAGGGACGTCATGTTCAGGCTTTCATCTGAGCCTTTATCCTGGATTTGTGTCAGACATACAGTGTTTTTATATCAATCAAATCAATCAAATTTTATTTGTATAGCGCTTTTCATGTGCAACAATAATGCAAAGTGCTTTACAACATTTAAAAACAACAACGCATTTAAAAACTATTACAACATTTAAAAACATTACAACATTTAAAAAAAAAAGAAAAGAAACTGTCCCATTTAAAATGCATGTTGGCTGCTTGTGCTCCTTCACTGTAAACTCAATGAAGGCAGCTTCAAAGCTACAGTTTACTTCATAGCTGCTGTAAACTAACTCCAGCTCTATGCTGCTTGTAGGTTCAAGTTATTAGATATGTGAGTCTGTTATTTTTTTAACAACATAATGCAGAAAAAGATTCTTAGGGTAATTTAGAAACTGTGTCCTCACATAGTTTATCCAGCAGAGCAGCTCTGACTCCGTTGTTTATAATAATGTCTGCAGCACATGCAGCAGAGCACATCACAGCTTAGCAGATGGTGGTGTGGAGTCAGTTGATATAAAGGCTAATACAACAAAATCTGGAAGTATTTTATCAAATGGTGGAAGATCTGAATAGCATTGACTGTTCAAAAGAAAAAAAAGACAGCATGTATTGCAAGCCCTTATATATATATATTTATATCTGTGTGTCACGTTTCTTTACTTCCAAGAAATGTGTATTGGTGTCTGCACCATCTGCATCTACTATGTGAGTTAGGCCCTGGCTAATTTTGATTATTTTCTGCATTCTAAAGCAGATTTCACACATGCTTCACAAATGAGGACAAAAGCTAAACAGGTCTCAGACTCCAGGATTTGTCCAGAACATTGTGTTCATTGTTGCCAAAAAGTCAAAAATGAAAAGAAATGTCTGAAGACTGTGTTGTTAAATTAAACAATGGAAGTTAGAAATAAATGTTTGTTAAAGAGCAGCTTGTTTAGTCTCGACAGTCCGTCGTCTGAGCAGCTTCTTTCTGTCTCATTCCTGATGTGGAATAATTTCCACCAAATGTTCCTGCATCAGTGCAGCCTGCAGACGCACTCTGTTGAACCACAGCTGCAGGTCTTGCATGGTGTCTCTGCTCGACATGAAAATAAATGAATGTGGAGACTTTCACATCAGCGTTTCCTCGTTTTCAGTCTGAGTTTTCATTACACGGACGGACAGCTTTGTTTCGTCTCATTAATATCAAACGGGGTCGTGAACCAGCTGCAGTTGCCGCGGGCGACCAGCAGACTGTGCTGTGACGCGACCCTGAGCGAGGAGACGCTGCCAGCCGGTTGCTATGGAAACAGTAGTGCCTGACACCCTGGCAACTGCTTCAGCGGGCATGAATCAGCAGAACATCGTGTTACCGAGCGAGTTAGAGGCAGAGATGAAGGGATGCGGGAGGAGGGATGAGGACCAGCAGGAATGATGGACAGAACGGAGGATGGAAACAAGCTGCAGGAGCTCTTGACCAAAGAAATGAAGGATAAAATATTTAAAAAATAAGAGACGGGGATTGGCCCGCAGAGCAGCAAATGGTTTCAGGAGTTCACTGAGTTTAGGATGACGACAGTTTTATATTAGAGCTGCAGTGAGAAACTCTAGTCACATGAGCTCTGTGTCCCTGCGGTGCTGGTAGTTAGACGACTGTTACTGATCGTACTCTATGTTCTGTTGGTCGGTTCTTCTTTGTTTTGTCGTGCAACATGACAATATTGATAATATATTAGAATTCAGAGTCTTCTGAGCGAGTTTCATAAAGGTAGACGATGGCCTAGTTGTCACTTGTAGACTTTGTGTGTATCTGTTGCAGAGGTGTTTAGCTCCCGACTATCCTAAGTAGGACAGATTTGATACAAATTTCTGGCAAATGAAGCTTCTTTCAAACTAAGTTACAAGAATGTTTTACTGGGAAATTCCAGCTAAGAAGGCATCAAGCAAATACCAAAAAGAACAAGAAATTAACAGTTAATTTTCAGCAGATTGCTCCCATCTCATTGGTTTGTAGTATTATATCGATGATCATGACAGCTTAGCTCTCTGTTCAGAGTTAGCTTGATTAATTTTAGACTCAAATCCGTCTTGACGTTCTGTTTAACTTGAATTACTTGTACTCAATATATTTTATTATTTACATATTTGCAGTTATTTCATACCCAGTGTCAGGTTTTAATTTTAATAAAAGATATCACTGTGAAAACAGAAGGAACAAAACTGCACAGTAAACCCTACAACATACTAATTATTAAAGCAGACACCTAATTGCTGCTTTATTATTATTTGCTCTGAGTCATTCTCTGTTACTGAGACATGTGGCTCACATCAGCAGAGAACTATATAGTTTGCACATTATTCCCACCGGCAGCTTTGGACTAATGAACACAACGATGGTTATTATGATGAAAACGAAGACATTTTTGGAAGCCAGCCTCCAGGTCTTTGTGATCAGGACGCGTACATGCGACTGAGTGACTCAGCACATCAGCTAATTATAGGAGCTCTCACTGAGCTATCGTTTCTCATTTGGGTCAGAACTGTTGTTAGTCATCTTCTCACCAGCTCGATGAGGTGGGATATCTGTCAGACGAGCTGCTTCCTCAGCAGTCCGACTGAAGTCAAACAGATTCCATCTCACAGTGTTTGAGTCACATCTTCTTCATATAGATCCTCCAAGTGTACGTCCTCCTTAGAAAGCAGAGCTCATCATTTAAAAATAAAGCGACGCCTCGTCTTGTCTTCTCCAACACTTTCATTTTAATGTTACTTTCTGGTGTCGCTTAGATTAATTTTACTACTGTGATTGTAGGAACAGTCATAAACGGCTGCCATTGTCTCCTGAAAGAAAATTGATACGTGAGAATAAAAGTCAGAATTTGCCATCATTCATCCTCCTGGATGCAAATCTGACCAGACTGTAGTTACTCTTCCAGACCACTAGGTGTCACCGTTTAGCTCAGTATCACAGCTGACCTTACTTGTTGAGATTCTCCATCCTTGTCTCTGATCCTCCTCCACCTGCTCTGTGTCTGCCTGTGATTGGCTAAACTAGCCGTTAGCGCTGAGTGAGTTAACTTCCAAACTGCTGAAGGAATTCGTTACTCTGAGGTGTTCGTTTGAGTTGCACAGAGGTGCTAATTTATTCCATAATTGCAAAGATAGATCACGTTCCACTGACTTCACCGAAACAGATAAATTCTCATTTTTCAGTGCACCATCACAATCCTGAGAACACGATGGTTTTTTAGAATACCTCAGTGCTTCAAGACGAAAGCTAAAAATAAACATGTTAAAAGCAGCCGCTAACAAGCCACAAGGACGATCAGTACTGCTTGGAAGAGATCGTCAACACAAACCTCTTTGTGTTTGTCTCCTCAGCGGTACTTTTCAACAGTCATGAGGTTTGTAAAGACTGAATAACACTGATGGTCATTTGTACTAGAGCTGAGCGATATCAGAAACACTTGATGATATTTAGTATTGCTGAAAACATGCAGGTATTTTCAGTTTGTGACCCTTCTTGTGTGGTGAAACGACATATTTTGCTTTGTGTGGCATCCAGATGTGGCTTTACACTCATCACACAGAGGTTTGCAGTGTTGATTTAAACAGTCAAAACACAAAAATACCTGTTTTTAGTCAACATCATCCTTTCTGCAGCTGAAATATTTCCTTATAATGGATGCTGCTGTCTTTTAAGTGTTTCTCTGCCCGTCCTTGCTACTTTTTTCTGAGCACAAGTGGATCCTGCATGGAAACAAAAATTAAAATCTTAATCTTAGTGAAAGATATTATAACAGTCTTCTCTTGTAGATTAGTCATGGGAAATTTCTTTTTTGTGTCAAGCAGCAGCCGTTTTAGCATAATGTGTTCACTTTTCTTTTCTTTACACTATAATTGTGTAATTTACAGAAACACATATTTATTTCTATACAGATGTTGCAAATAATCTGAGACTGTTCCTAATTTTTAAATAGTTATTTTTCTATTTTATGTTATATTGATATGAAAATAACTTCTTTCTTTACATCATAGATTTTTCCACATTTCTTCACACTGCATGTTTTCTATACTGTATATTTTGCACATTACATATTAGAAATATTGTTATTTATTAGTACTTTACTTTCATACTTTCATGAATATTTTTTGTGCCAGAAATGTGTTCCGTTTAGTGTTGGATGTGGGTTTTGTCTGTCTATCTATTGCACCTCCTGCGATGTGACAATGCTGAAGCTAATTGTGTAATATTGTTTAGTAATAAGTTAGACTTTAAGGAATGTAGCATCGTATGGGAAGTAGATAATCTGTAAACAGCAGAGCAGCTCTCAAGTGTTTGTGAAGCCAGAAGTATCTCCACAACAACAAGGCAAAGCGGGTTTTTCATCATAGTAATTGTTCTTTGACAGTGGTCACCACTGGGATGTGAGAAATCAAAGACTCAGCATCTTAAAGCTGCTCAGAGCGCAGATGAAGCCTAAATTATGATAATTAAAATCTCAAGATCAATCACCGCGCTTCGGTGCACATTATCGACAGGAGAGCTGCTAAATATACGTTGAAAAGAGCCTCTGACGGTCCACCGTGCAGCGGTCGAGTCTCATGAAGGAGCCGAGTTCAGGCGGAGGTTGGAGTCTGATTACCACAGCTCATGATGGCATGTAGCCACGGTGCGGGGATGAAAGCCCCGGGGACTTGATTAGTGCTGTTTTCCCATTGGTTCATGCCTTTTGCATGCGTGTTTGCTCGTGTTGGTCTCTTATGCTTTCGTTAATGAGCAAAGATGGATTGCTTTCACCTTGTGAGAGTATTGCCTTTTAGTGGTCTCCATCCATATCTGTCGGCGTGAAAACATCCACCCTCCACCAGGCACTTAGTGTTTATGCAAATATCATGTGTTCAGGCCTCGAATCCTGCTGCAGCCACAGTTGCCATGTTTCTCAGTGCAAGATCACACGTGTGAGCCGTGATGTTGGGCTCATGTGCTGCGGTGGGTGGAAGCTGTAGAGGCTCTAAGACTGCGTGTGGGGGAGGAGGGGAGTTAAATTTGTGTTTTCAGAGCTCGAATCAGAATCTACGTGACTATTTTTGTCATTTAATTTCTTTCGTTTTCACTCTCGGTAAAGGTCGCTCATGCGTTCATCACCTGCAGACTCGATAACTGGAACGTTCATTAGCTTCAGCTGCTCAACCCTTAACTTGTTCCAGGAGAAGTGACCACATTGCCCACAATGCTGCAGTTCTATCCGGCTTTCACAGCTTACCAGTCAGCTTTACGATTGATTTTAAGGTTTCATTGCTTGTTTTTAAAGCCACATGTGCAAATGCATCTTAGATTTGGGATTTTTCTTTTTAACTCCTTATGAGTCTGATTATGGTTTGAGATCTTCTGACTGATTGTGAATCTCACCTTGTGATCAGAGATGTTTGAGTCGGTGCTGGCAACATCAGTGTTGTCTTTTAAGATGGATTACTTAATTTTATCATCAGGCCTTCTCTTAATTTGTTCATTTATTGAATTCTTTTGTGTTTTCCTGTGTCAATCTGCTTATTTTTTTATTCTTTGCATTGCGTTTCATATATTTGTTGTGCTTGGTTTTGTTTTAGAAAGATGCTACATATATAAAGATGTTGTTATCATGATTTGAGTGAGCACATTAGATTGAATTTCCATGATGGGATATGGAGTTTTACTCCAGTTTTACTAATATTTGGTTTTTGATTAATATGTGGATTATATTTGTAATGAATTGCTCAATCTGTCAGAAAGTAGGAACAATCACATTTTCTCCAAACCAGTCCAAACCAAAAGCTACAGTTTAAGGTGATATAATACAGGGAAGTGTGTAAAATTGTCTCCCTGAGCCTGAGAGGAGTTTTTTATCACCACTGTCGCCAAGTGCTGCTCAAGTTTAATGGTTGGATTTGTTATGTTTCTGTCTATAATATAAAATAGACGTTCACATGTTCAATTTAATCTGATTTGCTAGAAGCAGAATATGGTTTTGCTTGACCCAAATGATAAATAATTGTTCATGCAAACACTACGTTAAAAAACAAACAAAAAATAATTAATTTAGAGTTAAGTTGCAGCCATTGTTTTGATGAGCTGTGTTGACATACTAATGTTGGTAACTGCATCAACTTAACATTGCGTTTCGTTTAAAGTCACATTTTTGCGTTAATTGAATAAAACTAAATTAAAGTTTGGGTAGCGTAATGAAATTGGCTTCATAACTGAATTTTTCCTCGTCTTCAGGTCAGAATTTCAAGTCCCCTCGTCTATCTAGAAATACCTGGATAACTTCAGACAGTTAAACTGAGGAATAGCTAATTCCCTTCAACTCAGTGAAGTTTGTTGGTTGAACATAATTTAATCAGAAGTTGGCGTAGTTCAAAAAGACTGATGCAAACTGTTGGTATTTTTTTGTGGAGCTCAAACTCAAATTTTTTAGAGTGTAAATGTTTAAAGATTATTAAAAAAGTGAGATCGAGGGCTATTTTTAGCAAATCCGTTGGATTAAACGCCTTTTAAATCCCAGTGCTTCATCACATTCATGCAAACATCCTGCATATTACCGTGATTTGTCCAGTCGCTGATTGTCTGCAGACAGTCATTTTGAAGACTCGGTTACCTCGGTGTTAATGCTGTCTAAGTTATTTCTAATTTCTTTCTAGTCACGGTATTTTCCCGAACTTTAGCTGCTTTGATGTGCCTCCTATTTTCCTCCTGAGCTTAGTTCCTTCTTTGCCCCTCCTGTTTTTCTTTCAACTTCCTCTTTAATTCCCTTAAACCTCTTTCCTCCCTCCTTCTCCTCGTGCCTCTGCTGCCTTTTTCTTCACCAGAACCATTGATAACTTTACGGACAGGTGAAGGGAATAGATTGAAGCGCTCAGTCATTCCTCATATTTATGCAACCGTGTGATTCTGATATGATTTCCCTCCTTGCTGGCTATTTTTTTCTGTGCGTCCCTGTTGCAGCCTGTCATTCAGGGAAGCTTTTGGGTCAAGTGTGTGTGTTTGTGGCATAGAAAGCTGCTCACTAACAGCCAAGAGTGAGCTAGCGAGAAAGAGAGGGAGTAACTAGGAAGCGAATAGCGGCAGGAGGAGGAGGAGGAGGAGGAGGAGGAGGAGAGTCGAGGAGGGAGGGGTGGATTGTGAGAGATCGAGCAGAAGAGAGTGTGAAGCTGCAGCAGCCGGGAGATAAAAGCTTTTCTCTGCCGGCGTCTGCAAGCGACGGATAAAGCAGAGGAGCCGAGCCAGTCGAGGCAGAGACGGATCCAGGCTGCCTGCTGCCACCGGAGCTCCCTGCTTCCCCTCATCAGCAGGCCTCGAACCACGAATACACACCAGGACAAGACTCGTGGACACGTATGCAGACAGCTGACTGGAGGGGGGACCGCCCAGCCTCTCAGGCACAAACACACTCTCCCTCCTGGACTTCCACCGTATCAATCGGATCAATCCAGCCATGCTCGTCGGAGGGAGCCGGCGTTTTAACAGGAGACGCCCTGTGTTGCTGCTTTTACGTCTTTGTTTTTAAGAGGACATGTAGTGCGGACTGTGATGTTAGGGGCTGCCCTTCACTGGACCCAGAATCCCTTTGGCTCTGTTCCACATCTGTACTCGAAGTAGGTCTGGATCTTTGCTAAGCTGACGGAGGACCAGTCCGGCAGCTCCAGTTCCTACCCCAGATGCCTATTCCTAATTAGATCTAGTGGACGTGAGGAGCTATTAAGAGACGAAAAAAGCACCAGAGAGGAGAAGCAGAACACAAGAGGGAGGCTTTTTTTCCCGCCTCAGTGGAAGACCTGGTCTAAACCCCCCCCCCCCACCTCCTGCAAACTGTGGATTTTTGTCAGGCTGTTGCATCGTCGCACTGCACCACCTGATGGAGGGGAAGCTCGCCTGAGTAACTGGCGGACTGACAAGAAGACACAGGAGGTTTATGATTGGACATCACTGGAGCACAATTTCCAGCCAACTTGGGTCCTCGGGGGGTCTGACATCGAGGTGGGAATCTGTGCTCTGGTATCCAGGGGAGAGGCATGTGATGCTAAGCTGTCTGGGGAGCTAAAGGTGGAGTCTGTCTGCGATTGTCTGCCTCCAAATTTAGACTCTACAAAGACAAACAGCTGCTTTTTTTTTTTTTTTTTTAACAGGATTTTCTCAGCTGGAGCGATTTGATTCTACAGGTACCCTGGATAATCCTCCCAAAGGCTGTCAACTTTCCTGCCAGTCTTCTCAATGGGAGAAATCAACGCCAGCGATTTTGGATTCCAGCATATTGACAAAACCAGCGCGAGGTGTAAACGAGGCACATGGCGGACGGATTGACACATCACATGAGACACCGGCTCAGTGAGCAGGAAGAATCGTGGGAGGATGACAAGCAGAAGCATCGGGGTGGGAAGCTGATGCTCTGATTGAGTATTTAACAAGCTGTCAGAGTATTGGCTAAAATTCTCTGCAATCTGTAGCAGCATTGGCTGACTGCACACTCTGTCACCCACAACCAATCTGGACGCCGTGCAGCCTCGGCAGAACGAGACACCGAGCTCGCCGTTACTACGAGGGATATCGACAGCATCACCATTAATACTACTTCCACAAGGAGTGCCGTGACAGATAGCATTCCTCCAGAGTTACTTCTCTTCTCTTGCACTGCAATAACATTACCACAGCGGGGGAGAGGCATCATTAATTCATGAACCAGGTCTAAGAGTAGACAGAGCTCCTGGTTACCATCAGCACCTGGATCTGACAGCAAACCTTTGCATCTTTTTGTTTGTGGTTCGGCGACGATGGAAGATAAAATCAAAGGTGTTGTTTCTCTCACTTCCCCGAGTCGCAGGCATCTTTGATATTCAATGGGATTATAACATCAGATCAAGAACTGGGATGAAACCGCTACTGGTTCCATCAGCTTCCAAAATCCTGCAGTGTGTGTGGAGCAGCTGGAGTATCACTAATGGGCTGAACAGCGGCGGACTGCACTACATATTTTCTCTCTCCCACACTCATCATCCTGCCTGACACATTGCCTTACACCAGGTAACAGCTCACCTGCCAGGAGCTCGGTGATAAATCAGACGCCTGACCCTAACTGAATTTATTTTCCTCCCTGGTGTGGCTCCGCTGACACCACGTGTCCTTGTGTCCTTGACTGTGAATCACAAGTCTTCTTGGATCGAGAAGACAGTCAAAGCAAAACAGCCGGCTGTCTGCACACATACATACAGTGTTACACAGCAGGGTCCTCGGAGACGGGAGGCTCGGCCGGCCGCTGCACCGCCTGAGTCTCAGTCAGGTCGGGTGAAGGAAAGAGGAAGGGCAGAGAGGGGAGCTGTGACACGTCAGCCTGCAGATGCAACAATAACTGCCTGAGGAGACCACTGACTTTCAGTCTTTTCCCCTCTCTGACAGCTCATACATCCATGTTTTTATTCACCGGGTTTCATTTAAGATGGTGCCACAGAAAATGAAACCAAACCTGCTCTTCCTAACTTCACATTACTCACAGGTGTCAGATTAATGAGGGAGCCGTCACTCACTCGCCAGCCTGTCTGAACATTTCCTCTCCGGCGTCTCAGTTTTTTTGGAATAAATGTGTAATCAGCCTCTCTTGTGAATTAACCGCCTGGTTTGCTGTAGTTTTTTTTTTTTTTAACACACTGTTCTCTGTTAGCATCATGGGGAACTCCATGGGTTGTGTCAGGCCTCCTCGGGAAGGGGAGTTGGGCGGAGCGCCTCCACTTTCACCAAAGAAGCGTCTGCGTTTCAGACGTAAGCACAAGGGCAAGAAGAGCAGGAAAGGAGAGGCAGAACAAGAGGACTATGAGCGGCGGAGAAGCCACGAGCCGGATGACAGAGATGAGGAGGACGAAGACGAGGAGGAAAAAGCTTCAGTTATAGAAACAGATTTTAGAGCTCGGAGCCTAAACCCAGTGCCTGATGCCCAGTTAGCTCATTCCAAAACTAATCCACAAAGCAATACTCTCTCCCCTGGGTCTGTTAGTGCCACTGTAGGGGGGCTTTTGGGCAACAGAATACTTGAAGCGTCCCCTAAACCCAGCCCGGCCTGGAGAGGAGTCTTCTGCCTTCCAGGGGAGGAAGACACTGTCAGCGCAATCATAGATGTCTCCAGCATCCCGAGCCAAACCACCACCACCACTCCGGTCAACACAGGCCCGGCCCTGGGCAGCACCACGCCGGGTGGAGGGAGGGTCTGTCGGGTCAAGGAGAAAGTCCAAGGCGTCCTGGAGAAACCCTGGATCCTCCGACAGAAGAAGGAGAAAAAAGACAAGGCCAGAGCCGAAAAGGATGAAAAGCAGCACGGAGGGGAAAAAGCAGCACCAGAAGGGACGACACAGGTGGTGCAAACGCCTTCAGAGAGGGAGCGTAAAGGTGTGGTTCATATCCGCGAGGTGGACGGTAAACTCTGCGTGGTGAGGACGGTGTACCCCAGCGACTTCGGCTCTCCGGTGTGGAGGGGCGAAAGCGACGGTGAGGTGGAGGTTCGCAAAGAGCCGCCAGCTGCATCTCCAGTCACAGGAAATATTCTCAAAGTCCAACTGTCCGAGGAGGACAAAAGTAAAGCCAGAATGTCTGCAGCGGATTTCCCCTCGTCCTCCCACCAGCTGCAGATTCAGGAGACCCCAGCTGTCAGGGGGTTCAGGTTGGATTCTCCGGCTTGTGCGCAGGAGAGGTCGTCCCTGCTGGAGTCGGGCTATGCCAGCGACCTGCCGCTAACGTCTCCAGAAACAGCGGGCACCACTCCCAGTCAGACGGACTGGGGAGGCCTGACCAGCAGCTCGTCAGAGAGACTGGACTCCATGATGGAGAGTCCGCTGGCGCTGCAGCAACAGGCCAGTTTAAGATGCCTGCCACAGGTTTGTGTCCTCACGTCCAGACAGCTCATCCTTTACCCAACTGTCTTGGATGTTTATCTTCATCTGTGTCTTGAGCAATGCTCCAACAGTCAGCTGACTAATCCAGATACCGGTACCAAAAGTCTGTCAGAAAAAAGTATGATTTAGCTTAAAGTGCAAAAAAAAAACATAATTACATAAATTAGCAGAATCATAACCAGCAAATAAAACCTGATTTCTCAACAAAACGCCACAATATTTGTGGATTCCATCTTCCATCTCAGCTATTAATCAGTAGATATCTTTGGGTTTGTCAGACAACATCGCTGTTGTTCTAAATAACTGTAACAGCCTTTATTCTCAGTCACCCTCTGAACTCTGAGCAGTTTGTGGGTGTTTTTTGTTCTGTTGTTGTTTTTTTACAGATAACAAGCCTGTCAAACCCGACGGTGGGTTTTTGTTGTTCAGGTGGTTAATTGACTAAAAATAATTGCTTTATAAATGTGCATGTTCAGCCTGATTGCATGTGTCTCCTCCATAGTCCTGATTCTCCTGCTCCTACAGAAACGTGGACTGAGATATGTGAAAGGTCCGTAACACAGCTCCACTGTGGGACTCTAGATGTTTCCACTTTTTTTTTTTTTTTTTAAAGATTTTGTTCCCAAAAGTTGAGGAATTTATTTAGACCTCCATTTTCCCAAAAAATTGGTCTACAGTGTTGAAGGCATTCACAGCTCTTGATTTGTTTGAGTGGGTTTATTAAAGGGTGCCTTTGTTGTCATTTGTGCACCATGTTTGTAGTCATGAAGCTTTATGTGTGCCGTTATCAGCTCTGTGAAGGCGGTAAACGTCCCTCCATTCTTTCCTTCTTTGTTCCTGCGGCCTAATCAACACAGCACAGACCGTCTCTCCATCCTTCTCCTGTCCTGCCTTTCTTTTCCTCCTTCTTCCTGCTTTGCATGTTGTTTTTCTCACACCACAAACTCCTGACGTCTGTTAGAGAGCATGAGACGGGCAGGCCAGCTGTTTGTCTGTGTGAGAAAGAAGGGTCATTGCTGCAAATGACAGGGTTTCCTTTTGCTGCAAACTGAAACATGTCATTTCCTACCAATTGGATAACACACAATACAACTACGTTTGTCTGGCTGTCTGGCTGCAGCGGTTTGTGGCTGGAAAAGGTTGTTTGTGGGTAATCAGGCGGGTGGGAGCTGTTAATTTGAACGTCACTAAAACCACGTTTTGAGGGTGATTGATGCTGTCGTCGTTCTACACTAGGTCAGACCATCGCAGTTTGTTCTTTTTCGTAGTTTCCTGCGTTGTCAGGAAGGCTTTGGGATCTGACAGATGATCACGATTCACAATTCTCAATTCTTCACCTGAATTCAAATAATATCGCAACCAAAACTCCTCCCTTGCTGAACCTTTGCTTATTGATATACCCTGAAATTTCTAGATGTTCCCTAAACGCCTCACATGCAGGTGATGAGAAGCTTCTCGTCGCCACTCAGTTCCTGCAGCAACTCAGATGTTTGTGTGACCAGATCTTACTTCTGTAATAAGTCCGATTCAGAGAGAGGTCAGAGTCTTCAATCAGCAGAGCGTTTAAATGTCACGCCTGCATGTAAACAGGCTGTCTCTTGTGAATAAAGCATAAAAAACCTTGCACTTCATGGAACAAATTACAGGTGATGTCTAGTAAAATCACTGAAAAAGAAAAGTATTAGTTTATATGTTGTATCTTTAAAAAAAACTGTACATAATGTCCACATCAAAAGTCTATATTTTTTTAGTCATTTGTGCTAAAGTTAAAGTTACATAGTTTCCTATTATTTAAATCAGTTATCAGATATAATTATTTTACAGATATTTGCTGTTATTTTCACAGTTTTTGAACAATACACTTTTGCATCATTTTTTAACGTATTTTTCTGGCGCTCTCGCTGACGTATTTTAGATTTTTTTTTTTTTACAGATTTTTTATTTATTTATTTATTTTTTACAGTGTGTGTGAACTAATCCAGAAAAGAATCCATCAGAGTTCCACCAGAGAAACTATCAGACAGGAGCTTCATAACTCAGATGATCATGGAACACTTTCATGTGTTGTAAACCACACATGCACTTATTTGCATGAACTTCGTCTTACTCCAGTCGACCCATCGTTTCTTTCTACCGTTCCCGTTTCTACCGTGTGCTTTCGCGTTCTGGTTACACAAAATGACTGGAGCTCACCTGCAGGAATGAGCCGTCCTGTGTTAGCTTACAGCTGTTAGCTTACAGCTGTTAGCTCACCTTGAAAGTGAGAAAAGCTGCTGCAGCCGCTGCAGTGATTCAGCTCACAGATGACGGACGAGTTTCTCAGCAGCCGCCACAGTTTGTTGGCTTCTCCTTCACACGATGAAGCCGGTGCAGCACAGTACAGTGTGCAGCGGAGCAGCTGACGTCATGTCAGGTTGTGTTTAGTGCTACGTTTGATGCTCGGCTGCTGCTGAGTCATGAGAAACACACAGACATACTGTAGATCTCAGCGCTGCAGAAATCCCTGGTTAGCAGTGTTTTACTGGACAGCAGTGATCAATACTCCTGAGTGTGTTCTGTGTCGTAGGATGAGTGTGTGTGTGTGTCAGTTTAAAGTGCATCTGTCGTTCGTATGTGGGTGTGTGTTGCCTCTCTCTGCATAAAAAGGGATTTGAAATGCGCATTCATCAGTGCGACGGCTGCTTGGTCGAGCCTCGAGGGGATTCCAAGCCTTGAAATCACCCCTCGTATTTATCCATGTATCCGCCCTGCTGTGGGTGAAGCTGCACATCCATCACTCCTCCATCACTCCTGCATCCATCCTCCATCCATCCTCTCACCTAAAGACTTTAAACCAGGGGTTTTACATGAATACTTTTTGTTTAACAGCCAGTAAAACTATCTTTTTTTCTTCTTATAGATCCTCTTTTTGTCTGTCCTCCATCCTCCCCCCCTCACCCATGTCTCCTCCTCCCACTCCCTCCTCCCCCACTAACTTCAAAGAGGCCATGTTTCTAAAAGAGGGCTGGTCCGGAGCCCCGGGGGGCTGCTGGTGGATCAGGGATGTTTGTGACTGGATCATAGTTGCTCTGAAAACTGCTGCTAACTGACAGAATCTCACTTTATCTACAATAACATTCACGTGGCTCAGTCTGGTATGAGTTTAAATACTTAGACGACGTACATAGATGTTGTATGTACTGTGGAAAATAGTTTTTAAGGTTAATTTTTTAAACTGTTACTGCTGTTTTTTGTACAGTTTTGTTAAATTACAGAAAAGAAGTAAATTACAGAAAAGAAGTATAATTAAATTACACGTTGACTGTAAAAACAACAACAACAAAAAAGGGTCAAAACTGTAAATAATGTCCACATCAAAAATCTGTTTTACAGATGTTGCTGTTATTTGAGGAAAATAAATCTGTCTGCTAAGGACTGATATGTTTTTAAACCTGATATATTACAGCTTTGTTAAATTACAGATAATAGCTGGCAAAATCACAGAAAATAATTATTAATTTATATGTTCACTAAACTATAAATAATGTAGTTTTAAAAAAAAAAACGTTATTTGTTATTTTACAACATTTAATTGTAAATGGCTGTATTTAAATCAGCAAAAATATCACTATTTTAATAAGATAATTGGCATTATTTAAAAGAAAAGTTACGTATATAAAGGATTGATAAACTGTTACATTACAGATGTTCCCTGTTTTGATAAATTACTGATAATATCTCATAAAATCACAGGAAAAAGGTATTAATATGACATGATGTTCTAGTTGTAGTTGGTAAATACCTTTTTTTTCTTTCTTTCTGGCACCCTTACTGTCAAACTTTTAATTTGTTTTTGCAGTGCAGCAGCAGAGATGAGTTTTAACACCATGACTTCACACCTGCACACACCTGTAGAGATATAAATTGGTCTTACTGAACATAAATCAGCTCCTGAAGCGTCCTGGAGAGGAATTCACCGCCTGTCATGTATCCAGAGCTCCTGTCTGTTATTGTGTGCAGCCTGCACTTAGCCTGCCTCTAAATTATTGTGTTCACATGTACAGATTTGTTGTATTGGTCCATCTTGTTTTGGCTTCAGTCTCTCAGTTTGATGTCTGATGAAATGCACATACATTTCCTCATGTCACATATTCATTCGATGTATTTGTGCCGCCATAGATGCAGAAGAGTCAGTTCAGTTAATTAAACAGTTGCAAAGTTAAACAGCTTTGTCTCAACCTGCTGAATACCCAGCAGGCTCATTTAGAAAAGCCGCTGATGTTAAGCCGACATGCTTTAATGACTGCAGAGATTGTTGGTTTCACAAAATGCATGAAAGCTACTGTGCCAATCAATCGTGTTTACAACAGGACAGTGGTGGTTAACTCACCACACAATAGAGTTTTCTGGCTATTTGTCAAGAATTTCTCATTTTTAATTCTGCTAAGCTTACAAAGAGATCCGTGTTCTGTTGTGCAAAGAGCACGTTTTTAAGATCCGAAGCATAAAACACGGCAGCACAACAAATACCAGCAGCTAAAGAACAAGTCATGTGTTAGAAGTGAGTCATCAGAAGAGATTTTAAAGAGGATACTGAGTTTGGCTGATGAGTTTTACAGCTGAGAGATCCAAACAGCAAAGACCTGACACATGTTAGTTGGACTCTGCTGCAGGGTTTCAGACCGTGATAAGGCTTATCAGAAGTCAGCAGATCACTGATGTAGGCAGGATCCTGACATCTGAAGGCCTTCAGATACTCTTAAAATACTGTAAAGTCAAGGTTAGATCTACACGGTAGTGGTTTAATCACCAGCTATTCAGTTATTTGGTAACACTTTTGATAATCAAACGATTTTTAAAGATAAATTGGTCATAAGTCATGTCTTTTTTTACCCCTCTGTGGCTGTAAACGGAATATTTCTGGGTCGTGACCAAAACGTTTGTCATCTTGGAAGCCCTTAAAAGACATTTATGGACGTATCAACTGATGGATTAATCAACAAAATACTCATCCAGCTCAACTCAAGGTTCACTTGCTTTTTCAGATGCTTTAAACTGTCTTCGCCACCAGATAACAAGCTCCGGTCTTTGATTAAGGCTGTGAGACGTGTTTGAAAAACTGGCAAACATCAAGTGAACCTCCAATGCAGCTAAATCACCTTGAAATCCTTTCTCCGTGTTCGTATGCTGCATGAAAGCCTGGCCGACATGTGCAGCGGTTTGTAGGGATGAGTCCTGGTTTCTCTGTGTGCAGACGCCCAACTCACACTGAGAGCTGTATCAATATTCAGATGGAGGATTAGACGCTCCGTTTTTCTCTGCAAAGGAGGTTGTAGATGCATACAGAGAGACGGAATGACAATACACAGCTGAATTCACATTTGCAGATTCCTGCTGAAGTGTCAAACAGCATCGTGTTGGGTTTGTTTATTCAGTGGGAAGCTGCTGGAGACGCCATCCAGCTCCCAGTAGCTCACACATCTGGGTGGATGTACAGTACGGGTTCAGTGTTCAGTGACAGAAACATTTATCTGGTTTTGCATTTTGTCCATATTTTGGTTAAGAGGCCTCATTAATACAGTGCTTGTTTTAACAGTGTTGATGCGTATGTTTGCAAGAAAAGGAAAAAGCTTCATTTTTTCATTGTTTTCCTGCTATTTTACTCAATATTATCTGTAATTTATCAAAACAGAGTAAATCTGCAACAGTAAATTGTTTAAAAAAATGACAGGTGACACTATGAATCATTATTTATACATAGTGTAGGGATCCGCTCTGTGTTGGTAATACAGAGACTGTTTTGGTTTTTACTGTCAACGTGTAAATTCATGGTTTTTTCTGTGACTTTACTAGACATCAGTTGTAATTTAGCAACAGAGAGAATCTGTAACACAACAGTTTATTTTATTATTTACCATTTTTCATCCTTCACAGATGATTTTTTCCCCTTTCAAAGCAAACTATTTGTAAAATAATGGCATTATTCGCTGATTTAAAAACAGTGGAAAATGTCATTTTATAATCATCTCTTTAACCAGTTTGATTTATTTATTTATTTAAAATTAATATTATTATTTTACTGTCAATATGCAAGTTTACAACTTACTGGATGTGACCTGCAATTTAACAAAACTGTGAAAATCTGTCAAATTAAAGGAAAAATGTATTTTAGCATTATTATTATTTATTTGTTTATTTTTAAATCCCTAATATAAGTAATTTCTGATAGCAATCAGTGTAAATATCTGTAATATATATACATGCTAATTTAAATACAGTAAAAACTTCATCATGATTTTACAGTCAAACTCTATAAAACAATTCAATGCATTGACAGTATAAAAACTACAGATCTTTTACATTGGCATTATATATATAAGGTGGCTGTGGGTCAGGTGGTAGAACGGGTTGTCCTCCAATCACAAGGTTGGCGGTTCGATCCCCTCCACAGTGGAAGTGTCCTTGAGCAAGACACTGAAGCTGAAGTTGGCAGGCAGCACCTTGCATGGCAGCTCTGTCCTCATTGGTGTGTGAATGAGAAACACATTGTAAAGCGCTTTGGATAAAAGCGCTCTATAGACCATTTCCCATATATCATTTTGGGCTGGTTTTTTCTGTATTTTTTTTCCTCCATAATATCTGTAATTTAACAAAACACGGAAGATCTGTAAAATAAGAGCGACTTGTTCGTAACATTCCAGTTAGAAACAGTTAAAGGCGCTCGTTAGTTTCTAGTGTGGAGATATGCAGCATACTTCTGCAAGTCACCGCTCTCCTGTGCTGCTCACTTCCTCGCTGCTCCCTCCCTCCTCGTCTTTTTGGCTGCTGCTGCAGTCTGTTGGCTCACTGTGGACTTTCATAGCGCTCTATATCAGCAGCAGAGACAGTAAGGGAGGGAACGAGGGATGACAGAAGAATACTGATGACAATAACGGCAGCCAAGCAGCGACAGTTAGCGCACATACGTCACTCGGCTTTTGTCGTCTCGGACAGATGGACCTAAAGAGTGCAAATTGAGAGGAAGGAGAGCGCAGAGGGAACATGGCTGGAGTTGTTGTGTTGCTCAGCGGGTAGAAAACATAGATTAAACTGCTGTCAGTCTCCATGGAGGCCTGGTTTCTCCCACAGTAAACACGCATGTCCCCAAAGACCCTGGATAGTGAAAATCATGGTTTTTACCGTGTTAACACGTCCTTATGGTGTTTTTTATACACTGGAAGACAATTCAGGAGTAAAATAAACAGACAACACCACGTCTGGACTTTTTATTACCTTGATGGCCCCAAAAACACAGATTCAGACTTCCAGGGTTTCATCCACAACGAGCCTAAAGAACCAACCTGTCAACTTTTTGTATCATTATTCATCAAACGTATATAAGTTAATTACTCCAATATCACAACTTGTCATTGTGTAGTCGTAGGAGTTGTAGGTGAGCTGGTGTGCTCGAGCTGCAGCGAGTGGAGCCAGAGTCGGGGACTAGAGTCGTATCTGAGACATTTTAAGGCGAGACTGGATTGTTTTAATGGAAAAAACTTCAAACTTTGATACACAGAGATGAGTTTTTATGGGTTTAATCAACAACTGGAGACACTTTAAAGGTTCCACTTGCAGTTTTTCAGCTCAAAATACTGCAAAGATGCTTCGTTTCATCACTGTCTAACCCCAGGTTTTAGTCCTTTTTTGCTCTGAAACCAATGAGCTTCTGCTGTCTCCGCCCCCCTTTCAGGAAGAAAACACTCAGTTGAGCTGGACGACTATTGGTTAGTGAAGTGTTACAAAGCACCTGGGTTGAATTCTTACTGTCTGGTAAAACTGAGAAGCTAACTAGTTGTTTGGGATCTTGAGAAATGGCAGAAGTGAACGTTTTTATCTCTTAACTTATTTATTTTACACTTTTTAAACATAAAAAATGGATTTTCACCATATAGGAGCTTTAAAGGTGCTGTTAGGAGATATGTGTGACAACATCAGTAGTACCTGTTTACTCCAAAATAAGCTGATTTAGATTTTTGGTTATCAACAGATATGATTTATTTCGGGCTGATTCTGTAGCTGATTGCTAGTAATCAAAGAAACTCATGTATTTTTATTGAAAATTGTAAAATGTTGGTGTCAGAATTTAAGTATAAGACAAACTCCAACATGCAACTTTGTCGAAAGGCCTTTTTAAAAATGTGTCTTTTACATATGTTCAATTCAAACTAACTGTCGAGCGATTTATCTTTCAGTGTTGATCGACTGTCACTCATGACATCCAACCAATCAGATAGAACTGTGGGCGGGACATTCCTGGAGACTACAGATACAGCAACATCAGAATATAGGATTCAGTAATTGGCTAGAACTGTAAATAATGGACTCTTATTTTAACATTTTTATATTTTAAAGTCCTGAGTTGGCGACTGAAAAACATCCAAGAACTATGAAGCATTATCTAAAAAACAAAATAGAACTCTGCTGCTAAAACCCCACTGATGCGGCAAAATCACAACCATTTGTGGCCGTTTTAGCGTTTAATGTGCATCTTTTAGCACATTTCACAGATCCTGTATGTTTGAAGAAACAACGGGGGGGTGACGTGAATGTTGGTACGTAGGGGAGGAAGGAGATGAGAAGGCCGAGCAGATTGATCAGCATCTGAGGCACAGCAGATGAAAGGACGTGAAAAAACCGAGGCGACAGATCGAGGCTGGGTGGAGGGAGGAGGCTGGAGATGAAGGAGGGGAAGGAAAGCGAGGAGGGGGTATGAGCTAATGAGAAGGCCAGACTGTAGATGCTGAGAAATGGGAGGAAAAAAAATCATGCATTCATAAAAACACATGCCTACATGTGTCACACTGGCTTCACTGAGTTATTGATCCTCAGGAAGAAAAATGAGGGTCTGCAATGAGACGTCAGGTTGAATTAAAGCGACTAAAATCTCTGCCTTGCATGTGCTTGTTTCTGCCAACTCATTGTAGCCGTGGCTGTTTCTGTGTGTGTGATAATGACTGTCTTCAAGAGTAAAGTTCATTTTTCAACAGTGAACGCATCATTAGACAGAACATGATGAATGAGAGAGCGAGAGGGATCCTGGAAGATTTTGCTGAACTTTCATGATTTCTTTATGTAAATGTGATATTTTTCAGTACATTTGGCGGCAAGGCTCAGCAGAGGATTATTGTTTCTCTCACTGTGAATCTCAACGCTCTTCTGTCTCTGTGTTCCCTCCAGATTTCGGAGATCTATGTGAGCGGTGAGTCAGGTGACCTCACAGCCAAAGAGAAGCTGTTACTATGGAGCCAGCAGGCGACAGAAGGATACCCCGGCCTCCGCTGCGTCAACTTCACCTCGTCCTGGAGCGACGGACGCATGTTCAACGCTCTGCTGCACAGATACAGGTGAGAGTTTGACGTAGTTTTTTTTTGTATTTTGGAATGGATGTAAACCCAACACAGAGATGCACTCCTTTCTGTTAAGCTGACGGTATTTGAAAAAGTTGACTTGACGTCAGAATGAGCAACCTGCTCACTAAGAGGTCGGACATAAACGCATTCCCATGTGACACACGTCTAAACTGCATGCTGTCGTATTAACATTCATGCACAACCAACTTACTTTGAGTTGCGTAAATTATTTTATGAAAGATTTTGTTCCGCATTTCAGCACCGATATTGGTCCAAAAACTTCAGAGTTTCCTGCCATTATTACAAAATAGTTCAATATTACAAACATAAAGATTTATTGTGATGAAGAAAGAGTGTACAGGTCAGATTAATGAGCCTCACCAGTGATGAATATAATCAGTGATGAATATAATATAACTGACTGGAGCTGATGTTTAGTTTGTTGCTTCCAGCTGTTCAGGACTGTTTCCTCCTAGTTTGTTAAATATCTGCTGCATCCATTTGAGCGTCTTTTAAAAGAGGTGCATTTATACACGTGGAACAACAGCGTCGGTAATTTCATTATGAGCTTGTGATGATAAATCATCCCTGACATGGAGACAGGATCAGTCTGAGCCAGTATCCAATAGCAAGTTACACTGTGTGCTTTATTCCACGTCAGACAGGTGAGCTATCACAGAGTCACAATTTAGTTTGTTGCTTCCAGTTGTTTGGGACTGTTTGCTCTGATTATAAACCAGCAGGAGGCTCTTAATGAGCTTTTTAGAAACAAGATTAATGCAATTTTATTCATGTGGAACAACTGCAGTAACTTCATTCATTACTTAAGAATGTAAAATATCTCCAGCATGGAGACAGAATCGATCAGCAGGTCACACTGTGAATGTTTGTTACACTGTGGATTTAGATTTAGTCTTTTGTTTCCTCGTACATTAGAATGCATTAAAGTCACTTGATGAATATCATCCTGTGTCTCTTTCTGTCACTGTTGTGTCTGAATGCAGCCTTGAGGAACATTAATGTCAAAGTGGTTTATATCTGAATGGCAGACTACAATCATTTTAACAGACTGATGAAGCACCAATATTACATATTCCATGTCTGAAAAGGACTGAAATGTTCTAAGCCACACTTGAGACTGAGGTTGAAATGGAAAATGCTTTCAATACAGACACATTAAACTATTCAGAGCCACACAGACCCGACTGTGCTGTGTGTTCGTCTAAAATACTGGTTCAAGGATGATTGATGTCTATTCAGAAGGTTTCAATAACATTTTAATACAACTTTTCAAGGTGTTATATGCAAAAAGATATGCGTTGAGTTTTGTGTCGAAAATGTTTTAATCAGTGTTAAATTCAAAACTCAAACACCGACAAACATCAAGGATGTTTCTGTGAGTGGGTGAAGGAGAAACACGCTGTAGATTTGACCTAACCTGTATGTTTGACGTTACTGTATGAGAGCAGAACATTTACCAAATCAATAGTATTACAGACGTGTAGCAGAGATGCTGGTGTTCCCCAGACATCTGAACAACAGATTCCGACACACAAAACACACCGATGCGTCTCCTCTGTTTGGTTTTCAGGCCCGACCTGATCGACATGGAGGTGGTGTCGCGGCAGAGTAACCGTGAGAACCTTGAACAGGCCTTCGAGATCGCCGAATCATTAGGAGTGACCAGACTGCTGGACGCTGAGGGTGAGACTGTCCTTCTGAATCAATAAACTGCTTGTTCAGGGTAAAGATCTTCAGAAAGTCACCATTTTATGATACTTCTCATGTTAGTAGCTGAGCTCCTTTTGACGACTGTAGGCAGGTTTTTATCTCGTTTGTTACCAGCTTTTATTTTAGAAGCATCCCAGCAGCCCTAATGACTGACTAGTTGACACATATATATTTATGACTCTGTCTCTGCCTGTGTAGAGACTCTCTGTGGTCCTATTTTTGGTGTTTTTTCCACAGTTCCCATCGCCACAGGCCGTTCATTTTAGGAAAAGTGACACTTTCAGCTGTTGTTGACCTCTTGAGTCTTCAGAGATGAGTTTGTCAGCACAAAAAGTGGGACACTGTTGAATCTGAGGCTGATTTGGGATTATATTGTCAGTGAAGCTTTGCTATATGTTGCTTCTCCTGCTACAGAATCAGAGATGCTGCATCCATTTATTGTGTCTTTTCTCATGTCTTCTTCCTCCTCATGTTATTGTTCTTCTTAGTCTTCTTTTGGCTATAATCATGATTGTTATTATTATTATTACGTATGTTGTATGTTTGCCACATGCATTTCTTTGCAGCACACAAAGTGCAGAATCTGGATAATTTTTTTTTTAGATCTTTTATGGTTTACATGTTTTCAGTTGTTAAGACTTTCACATTTAATTCTTTGTTTTGGTTTTAATTCCCAGCCAGCTGTGATCTGGAAACCTCACAGATGATTATTTAATATATTGTGATAAACAGCCGTCTGTTGCTATACTTCCTGCAGTGTTTCATTCATCTTTTTGAATTTTCTCCTCAGACGTTGATGTTCCGTCTCCAGACGAGAAGTCGGTCATCACTTACGTCTCCTCAATCTACGATGCTTTCCCTAAAATCCCTGAAGGAGGAGAAGGCATCGCTGCACACGTACGTCACGTCGCTCTTTACTGACTCACAACCTGTAGCTTCTTACTGATGCATTTCTGTTGCTCGTGATCTCAAATGCATGTTGTCATATTACTGTGTTAGTCTGCTACAGTTGGACTGGTTTAAGGCATGTACTGGTGTTTGTAGGATTTTACTTTCTTGCTGCATTGTTCCCACTTTTCCTGTTAACTTTTAAAGAACTTTCCAGCATTAGAGTTTCCAGCATTTTCGTTTCTTCTTTCCACTGAAAGTTTCTTCCCATTTTGTTTGCTAGTCAGCTGTGCAGCTTGTTGAGTAATGAACTGGAACTTTGTGATGCCGTTAATTAAACAGCGTTCCGGTCATTTATTTGTAATTACTTTGTGTAAAACAAAGCCTGTCTGTTGCCATTTGAGGCAGTATGTGAATATCTGATGTATGGTTTCTCTTCAGAAATAGCTGATTATTATTTCTACTTGCTATTTACTTATTTCTGTCCTTCTCTCTGTTGTGCCTTCAGGAGGTGGACCAGCGCTGGTCAGAGTACCAGTCCAGGTTCACGTCTCTGCTCCAGTGGAGCCGCCAGCATACGGCCCTCATGGCCAACAAGAACTTCCCTCAGAACCCTGTGGAACTCAAGGTGAGCGCCTCACGTCACTCAGCAACTGTAGCAGTGTGGCGTCTTCTGGAAGAGTGACCAGAGCCTTATTGAAATGAACTGCAGCATGCTGACTAGTACTAGAACAGAATTTACTATTAAGTTAAGAGTTAAGAAACACAAATAACCCTCAAAAACACACCAACACTGCATATACCAGTATGGGTGTTGCATATTGCGCTATATTTATTGCACCAGGAAAAAAATACAACTATTGCGCAAGCTTGAATAAAACTTATTGCACAATAATTAATGATGCACACAAGGAGTCATTCAGTGCTTGTTGGAATTCAGTGTGGGAACAGCTACAGGCAGGCCTGCATTTCTAATTGTCTGTTTGTTAAGTATGATTGGTCATATTTTAATAACAAGCCTCATTTTGATTCACTCACATTTACCTCGTTAAAGTTAAGAGAAACTCAACACTGCCTGCAACTGTTGAAAATTAATCGCTCTCTAATGTTTCAGAGGATAGAAACCATTAATTTATTTTGTTTAATATTTGTTTTTGGCCATTGTGTGCCTTGGGGAAAACAGTAGAGCGAGACAAGAAATAAGGAGTGAAAGACCAGGAAAATGACTGTTCAGCTGTCCAGGATTTAAACCAGAGACTCGCTGCTCGTTTGGTTTGCACCCGAATCAATCAGCTATCAGGTTGCAACAAGAAGCCTGTGAGTCCAAAATGAACACTCTGGATGAGGCATTTGGGATATTTGATGCAACAGAAATTTAAAAAATAGTGCCAGTTGTGTTTTTATAACAGCTATAGGCGGCACAGAAAGGGTTAAATGGTGAGTAATTCTGAATACTAAATAAACAGAATGTGTCACCAAACACTGTGTAAATTGGTGACATACAGATGTGCTTTTTTTTAAAATCTCAGGTGTTTTAATTCAGATTTCCTCACAGCAACATGTACGTGCGACTGCTACTGGCTGTGGTGTGAATCAGATCCCAGCCTGTATGTTTTCTCAGCTTCGTCTCTTCAGTCTCACCGACGTGCAGCCTTGAGGAAAGAGAGCTGACGAGCAATTTCTGTAAAATCCTTGAGAGAACAAATAAAAAAGGCGTGGGGAGGGGAGGGTAGAGGGTTTTAATAATGTGGACACCTTCGCACAGAGGTGTTAGATGAGCAAAGAAGGGTTCAGATTAAAGGCAGGATCAGTGAATTAGTTTGCAGAAGAGGGAATAATAACGTGAGGGAGGATGCAGCAGTGAATGAAGTGATGGTTGAAGGAAGAGGAAGCAGCTAAACAGCAGATGACCGTTGAGAATCCGGCTAATGACCGCCCAGGGAGAGAGGCTGTGATTACAGAGCTTTTACCTCTGATTACAGGTATTGACTTTGAGTCTGACCTAAAACAAAGACTGTATTAACACCCAGCCTCATGTTTCTCCTCCTGCAGGCACTTTACAACGAGTACGTCCATTTTAAAGAGACAGAGATCCCTGCGAAGGAGGTCGAGAAAGGTCACATCGAGCACCTCTACAAGCTGCTGGAGGTAGGAAGAGCGTTGAGGCGGAGGAAGAGGTGGCCGACGTTTAGCTCCAGCTCATTGTGCATCATGAGGCTGAGCTCGGGGGGGATCCTGACAGTGAGGGGATGATAAAGTTTAGCTGCAGAGCTCAGTCATACATTTGCCTCCTGAAGCCGTCGTGTTGTTATCAATGCAGCGGATTGTTTGATTGAACACAAACACATGACGGCTGATAATAGATCCCATTTATTCTCACTCAGCTGATGCTAGCAGAGCGTTGGACTGTGGTGTGACTTATGATCACTCAGAAATGGGATGCAAAGGAGGCTGTAATGGAGTTTATGTGATAGTTCTGTGGACGTGAACAGAAGGAAAGTGTTATTTTTGCTTTGTGCTTACTGTGGGCTCATTCTTCACTGCAATATAAAGTCCTGCAGCTCTGTGGAAGCAGCACAACCAGGACTAGAAGAAGAGAGAACTCAGAAATCTCTTGTGCAGCCTAACAAAGTTATTGTGGCATAAATAATAACAAAAGAGAAAAAGCCACATTTATTTTATAAAACTAAAAGAGGGTGTTAAAAATGGTGCCTCACATACTATAGTTATTTACATTTTTGCAACCTCTGCGTCATTTTTTTTCTACTACTCTGAACATCAGTCTTGAAAAGCTATATTATTGTGCTGAATATATCTTCCAGCAACTTTCAGACAACTTGCTGCTCTGTAGACTTGTTTTTGAGCCATGCCACATTTATTTTATTGATTAAATATGCTTTATTTTTCTCCAAAATTTTCCAATTTGTTTTCTTTTTTGTCTCCTCTCTGCTGTGTTTAGACACAGCCTGCAGTTCAGTCGAATATTTGCTAGATTTTTGTCATGTGACTCAGTTGATACAGCTGAGATTTATTTATTTATTTTACAGAAAATTGTTTATTTTTGGCCAGTTTTTGAATGAATCATGGCAAAAAAAAAAAAAAAAGTGATCTGGTGAAATATTATGGGGTTACATTTAGTTCAGTATCTCGACACAATGGCATCTCACACGGGATATGTTCAAAGACCGTCCTAAAGTTGGAAATTCAGCAATTTTTTTCAGTTTTTACAGTTTCTGGCTCTGCTAAGTGATGCCATTTTGGGGATTAAAAAAAAGCAAAAATTATTTCAGCCCTGCCGGTGGGTTTTATGCGTCAGTGGGTTTATTATATATTTACCCGGTGTGTGTGTGTTTGTGTGTTTGTGTGTTCAGGTGTGGATCGAGTTCGGTCGTATTAAGCTTCCTCAGGGCCTCCATCCCAACGACCTGGAGGAGGAATGGGGCAAACTCATCCTGGAGATGCTGGAGAGAGAAAAGGCTCTCCGGCCGGCCGTGGAGAGGTACCGACACACACATCCAAAATAATTACATTAAAAGCGCTGATGCATCTCCTCGCATTCAATTTCTCATCAGGTTCGATTTTCGGGGACATGAATGTTTAACCTCTGTCTGTGTTTTCAGGTTAGAGCTGCTGCTTCAGAGAGCCAATAAGATCCAGAACATGGCTCTGGACTGTGAGGAGAAACTGACCCTGGCCAAGAACACACTGCAGGCCGTGAGTACCCAACCTCCCTCATGTTCCAGCCTTTTCATTTCCTCTCTCACACATGCAGGGTTCTGGGCTTTAAGTCTGGTCAGTGTGCAATAATTTGGCGTAGCATTTTACAACGTGTTAATGTGTAGAAACGGAAAACACGAGTGGCCTTCTGGGACAATAAATATTTACTCACCACTTTCCCAGCTCTCTGCAAACACTCTCTCTTGCCTTTGCCTGCACGCAAACAGTCCAGCATGTGACCAAAAATCTAAACATTTTCATCGATCACACCATTTTATCTGACATTTAGCAGGTCTGTCTGCTAAGTGGGACGTTTGTCAATACAGTGTAGGAAGGCAAATATCCCACTTGTGGATCTATAACTGCACAAGCCTTAAAATCCAAAATAAATCAGCTAAAATAATTTTAAAAAAATAGCTAAAATCATAAATGTAGGAAGGAAATATATATATAACTCTCCATACACATTTAGACAAAACTGATTAAAAATATTACAAAACAAACACACACAAATATCTCACTGGAATGAATTATATAATAGACCCCAGGATCAACTTAGAGCACCAACATAATTATCAGTTAATACACTGAAGCAGGGCTAGTTAGATGAATATGCTTGAGAAAATGCTGCTAGTAATTGAAACATTTATATTTAGATAAAACCACTCAGTTTCAACTGAGTTAAAACTAGCATTAGAACGAGTTATTTCCCTCTTTTCAAGCTCATTTTTGGTCACATTTGTTGTTGCGCTGCAGTAACTGAGTGGAGACTAGAAGCTTCTCTGTGCACAGCATTAGTTCATGCATGAGAAGCATTCAGGGGACGCTGGTAAATTGTAGCTTCAGAAAACAGCCTTGATTACACTTTTCCCTTCTGAGCTGCATGAGTCTTTGCATGCACATTGGTCTCGCTGCAGCACCCACCACCACAAGTACCTTCTAAACCTTTGGGAAACACAGAGATAAGATAAAAGGAGTGCATCCTAAGCACGGCCGAGAGCAGAGCTTTTGCTGCAGGAGCATCAGCGTTATGAAATAAAACATTAAAAAGCACAAAATTGCCAAAAAGCTCAAAGAAGCAGAGCAGCTCGCCTCCCTACAGCGTTTCTGCACCAGACAGCAGCAAACCGAAGCATTTTTGAGTCAGAAACGACAATAAAGTTTAACATAATGGAGCCACCTTTCATTAGCTTCAAGCCCCAGAACATCCTTATAAATAAGAAAAATTAAAAAAAACATTAAAATGCATCTTTATTCCAGTTTCATTCATTTACGTAATGTGTTAAGACATAACCAGAGTGTACGTGAACGGACATTAAGGACTTAACTTATGTTAGTTTTTGTTCCAGTTTCTGTTTTTTCAACGTCTAACTGCTGCTTTGTGTCCTCATTTTGATGTATTTGTTTCTGCTACATTAATCCCCCTAGTTTTTGCTGCTGCCTGCTTTATTCACAAAGCCTACTCCAGTTTCACCGCACTGTTTGCTGAATCTGCGCCCGGGGAAACACTAAACCTCAGGACAACATCATCCTCCATAATAACACATAAGCAAGCAAATAAACAAAACAAAACCCCCGCCAAACTCGTCTTTCCTCTGATGTGCAGGACATGTCTCGAGTGGAGAGCGGCGAGGCGGTGCAGTGTGAGAAAGAACTGGCCTGTTACCTGCAGGACTGCGAGTCTCTGATCAGACAACTCAACCAGGAGCTCAAAGTCCTCCGAGACGAGAAGTACTACCAGGTGGAGCAGCTGGTGTTCAGGTGAGTCAGGAGGGAAAGTGTGGTGGCGCTGGGGAAGCTTCTGCAGAGGGGCGTGTTTGTTTTTCTCACAGAAAGTACATGTGTGGATGTAGCTTAGCCTGAGTGAAGGGTTTGTTGAAGTAGTCACCGTATAAATAAATAGACAGTTTAATAACTAGCAATACAAACAGCTCATTATGCTTTATTGTAGGTCAACAGTTGGCATCGTGTTTTTCCATTAAACCCCGTTATTATCTGCTGCTGGTGTTGACAGACTGTATAAAGGTGCTCTGATATGAATCAGTGGCGTCGCAGAATGATGGAGAGCGTGGCGTCTCATCAGCATGCTGCTCCATTAGTTTTGGACCGCCGCTATGAAACTTAATGAAACAGCCATTTTGAAAGATTGCCATTTTGTGCTGGCCTTTAATGCAACGATAATCTGCACTGGAACAGGAACCCACTTTTCAAGATAATTAAATGTTCCAGGAAATTTGCCCCTCCAACCTCACAGTTAGCCTTTTAATTCTGCTGTAATTTAAACCTCCAGGACGGTTATTAAAACGGTAAGTCGGTCGATTTAAAGGTCTCGTATTCTGCCGCTGTTTGGCAAATTAAGGAAAATGCATCAAATTTTCAGCTCATAGTACGACAAAGATGATTAATTTCACTGTGACTTCAGCTTTAAATGAACCTGAGCTGCTGCTGTCAACACCCCCTTCAGGAAGAAAACTCTCTGTGGTTGGCACATGAATGAGTGTGTGACAGCAAGACTTTCTTTCACTTGTAACTTTCTCTTTGAGCAATCATTTTACAGAGAAATATCTTTGAATTCACCCCACAGCCGTTGTTTTAAACTCGTGTTTGTTGAGTTTGTCAGACGATGTTATAAAATCAGTAGTTTAGCTGCAGAGTAACGACTGGGACATGGCTCTGAAGTTACTGCTGGTTAACATTTCAGTCGCTGTTTCATACTCATTCTGTTGTCTGACAACAAAAACAGAAAACTATGTAAAGGAGAACAGCTTTATTGGGAATTCAGCTGTATAGAAATAAAGTTTATGTGAGCACAGAGAACAGGAGAGGAGCTAATAGAAGTAAACAACATGAAAACACAGAAGCCAGTTTTTGTTTATGAGTTTTAAATTAAAGTTTCCACCATCACTGAATGTTCGTCAGTGTTATAGTTTCCAGAGTTTTGACTTGTTGCCATACAAATAAAGCTGATGTTAGCCTCACAACATGCTAACGCTAAGGATTTTCCTTTTGTTGTGATGCATCTCCATCAACAATAAAAGTAATCCACTGACTTTTCAGTACCTCAGATGCTGGGAGTGCATGATTACTCTTGTGTTCACTCTTGCAGCCAAAATTTGGTGAGTTTTGATGGAGACATTTTAGCAGGAGCATCTATACAAAATAAATAAACTGGTGGACTGGGAGGTGGCTGCTCATTGTGGAGCTGGAAGCAGTGAGGGAGTTATACAAAGTTTGAGCGGTATGGTTATTAGTTCCTCAGTTTCTACGTAGAAAATGGAGAAAATTCTTACTGGTGTGTAAAGCTGGGAGACTACAGACTTAAAGTAAACGTCTTCATATCTTAGCAGCTTTAGTTTTACACCTATAAGTTTATAGCAACCACAAAACACAATGTGAACAGATTTTTACCATATGGGACCTTTAAAAATGTGCATGACTTTATAGCAGGAAGATCAGTGCTGGTAGAAGGTAGCTAACTGTGTTTTTGTCTGATCCACAGAGTGTCCTGCCTTCAGGAGGAGCTGGTCTCCCTCCGGCTGCAGTGCTCCAGCGTCTACAGAAAAGGCCACTTCTCTCAGTCTCTGGGCAGCACACTGACCGATCACAGCACCCAGAGGTCCACCGACAGCGGCCTGTCGCTGGGACAGACGTTGCTGGGAGCTGTGGGAGCTGTGGGAGCCGTCGGGGCTGCGCTCCTGCGGCGGCCAATGGCTCGCTCGCAGCTGGTGGCCATGTCGTCATCAGAGGACGAAGGAAGCCTGAGGTTCATCTACGAGCTGCTGGGATGGGTGGAGGAGACACAGGTCAGTGCCTGTCATTTAAATACAGGCTAAAACTTGTTTTTTTTATAGATTACTGTGCCGATTACATTCTCAAATTTAACAATAAAATGTCTCAGCATCCTCTAATGTCTTGGTTTTTTTTAAGCAATTGTCCAAACCCAAAGATATTCAGTTTGTGATTGAAAAAAATATATGTGGAAAAGCTGGAAATCCACATTGAGAAGATTTAGCTTTTGATTTGTCTAAATATTTAATGTGA
Organism: Stegastes partitus; assembly: GCF_000690725.1. NCBI lineage: Eukaryota > Metazoa > Chordata > Actinopteri > Pomacentridae > Stegastes > Stegastes partitus. The sequence continues at coordinate 187,984 of NW_007579024.1, forward strand.
AGTCATGAAGTGGTTCTTACCTTAATAGGAATCAATGCAGAGCAAGAACACAACGGGAGTATTGACATTATTTATGATGTGTTCGAGGACAAGTTTATGCAAAAAGGGAAAGTTGGATTGTGTCCATTACAAATAAATAATCATCATTTGTCTGTTCGGTCGACTGGGAAGAGGAGGACACACCCCAGTCTTTAGAGTCTATGAAGTCTTGTTTTCTATTTTGTAATGCTTTTTATTTTGTTTTTATTTATTCTAATGTGCTTATTTAAAGTATTTATTATCGCCTTTTGTTCAGATTGTGTCTTGCAGAAGTCCATTTAGGTTCTTGCCTTATACAAAAATCTTAAAATTAAGGAAGAACACAATAGGAAAGTGCAATCAGGGGGAAATGAAATAAATTTAACCTGTTTGTTAGAAAACATGAAGCAGCAGCAGATTAATTAGCGATAATATTTCGTTTACAGCTTGAAAACAACACATTCGACTGAAACTGAGTCCTAAAAACATTACTTATGAATCAAAAAGGAGTTTCAGTTGGATAAAAACAGATAATCTTTTATTTATTGAGCCCGATGTTCGTCTTTTTGTGTGTTTGTAGGAGCTGTTGGAGCGGGCTGAGTGGGGCGCAGACCTGCCTTCAGTAGAAAACAACCTCAAAGAGCACAACAGCATCCACACTGCAGTGGAGGAGCTGATGAGCGGCCTGCAGGAGGCTCAGAGCTACGAGGTACATGCATCACTTCATTAGAAACACGGAGATCTTTCTGCTGAGAGCTGCTGTTTGTGATGAAGCTTTACTTTCTCTCCTTCAGGCTAAAGTCACTCCCAACTTCAAGAGCAGTTACTGTGAAACCCTGGCCAAGCTGGAGCACCAGTACTGCAAGCTACGGGTCGGTCTGAGCTCAGGAACCGTGTGTCTTTATGCTCCTTTGTTTCCCAGTTCACCCCTTTTCCCTCAGTTAATCCCATTACAGTGTGACTGAGCTATCATGCAAATGAAACCAATGTGCATCTGCTCTCTTCTGCTACTGTCCCTAAATGTACCCCCTTTGTGTCTTTTTATTTCTTTGTCTGCTCTCTGTGCGACTGCTGTCTCATACTATGTGCGTCTCCAGTAAACATGGATCAGATATTTACCCTCTGGGTTCTACAAATTTTGAAGGATGTGCATGTAGAAGATGCACTTAGAAATGATCGGTTTGAGTGTTAATGTCCACATGAGCCTTAAAGAAATGGATATAAGGAAATGTATAGAAGAACAAATAAAGCACTCTATTTTGAGGGAGAAAGCTTATTTTATTGGAAGTACATGATATATGATCCAAAAGGTATAAGTATGTATTTAAGTAGCTTTTTGAGAATGCTGCATGCTTTCTTTGATATGCTTCACGCTGGACATTGGTGCCTCTTAAATGGTTATTTTATATTGTTATTATAAGAAATCAACTATAAAATGTCCATAGTTTACATTCAGAGGACATTTCTGTTTCTGTGTTTTTTTTTAGGAACGTTTACATCCACAGTGTTTGTTTTCATTATTCACAATCTCTGTAAATGCACTAAAACCAGCAGAACAATAACCAGGAAGTGACCAGAGAATAACAGGATGCGTTGTTTTGTCTTTTTATTTCTCTCTGCGCTGCTGATCAGCATGACGATAGTGTTTGTTTGTTTATTTGTGTGGTTGCCGTAGGAACATTCGTCATGGCGCCTGCGGAGCCTGGAGAGCCTGCACGCGTTCGTGTCGCACTGCACTGAGGAGCTGATCTGGCTCAACGAGAGGGAGGAGGAGGAGATCGCCTTCGACTGGAGCGACAGCAACACCAACATGAACGCCAAGAGAGAATTATACAGCGTGAGTGGAGGAAGTGGACCGAGCAGATGCACCGGTGGCTTATTCTGTCACAAAACACAAACTACACACCTCTGATGTTTCACAACACAACAGATTTCCACGTATATCAGAGTATTGTTTACACGCACCCAAACACCGGTACATGCACCCCGTCCTGTCGCCATCTTCATCCTCTTGCTGTTGTGTTTTCAGGAGATGAGGTTGGAGCTGGATGAGAAGCGAGATGTGATGAGGTCTCTGCAGGAAACAGCCAGCCGACTGTGTCAGGAGAACCATCCAGCCAAACAGACGGTGGAGGTGAACGCTCAGATTTATTCAGTTGACCTTTAAACATGTCGGGTTTTGTCTCAAACCAGTGCTCCTTGATTCACTTTGCATTTCATGATATTTAGTTTTGCTGGGTTTTTAAAATATCCAGAGATGCAGAGAGCTTCTTGTCTGAGTAACTGTGTGCATCTAATAGAAACATTTAGTGAAACCTACTTAATGTAAAACACATCAATGCCAACATTTGGAAGTTGGGATTTTTTTCTTCGTGTCTGATGTTGATGCTGTTTGTCCTCCATCACTGCTCAGTTGAAAATTGTCCGCATATTTTAATAATCAGCGAGGTGACATTCTGTATATTTATGTCAACATGAGTGTTCTACTACTGAGACTGTGGACCCACAAAAAAAATGATTTGATGGAAAATGTATTTAGATTTTAATAAACCAACAATCAGACTTTTATTTTGAAATGCAACAGTATTGAGAAGACATTTAAAAATATGAGTAGGGAAACAGCAGCCGTATTACCGTAATGTATGTAATGCACATTTTGGAGCAGCATATTAATAAAGTTAATGGAAACAGCAAACTTTAAAAACATATCATCTAAATGTATCTACAAAGCTGATTTTTGATGTTTTTGCTAAACATTTAATATGCTTCTGGGGAGATGAAGACATGTTAGAATGAGTTCTGACGTAGCAAACAGTTACCTCACATGACAGATGAGCTGTTTCTTTTTTCTTTCATCTCCAAACAGCTTGAAACGTGTCTGATACCAGCTGACATGAAAGAATAATTACGACTTTCTCACTTTCTACAATAATTCTCTTGAAAACAATTCCTATTGAATCTATTTTCCTCTCGAAGATAAACAAAACTTTGCTTGTGCCTTCCTTAATATTCTTTTTTTAGCAGCTTCTTCTACTCTGTTTATTAAAGCCATGTAGCCTATAGTGCCACCTTCTGATTAAACTACTCAGCCAAGTTTATTTACTCCAAAGCAGAACATTTAAAAAAAAAAAAAATTCTGTTTGCTTAAAAAGGGTATGTAAACAAGCCGAATATTGTCAACATTTCTGTTGATTTAAGCCTTTGTTTAGTCGTAGCTCCTTGAACCTTGGTGTCCAGTATCATGAATTTGTCTGAATAAAGCCACGAGGAACATTAATGTAAAAGTGAACTATGTCTGAATGACATTAAGACAAATATGTGAAGCCAGCAATGTAACATATCTCATGTCTGAATATTATTATATGTAATTATATAAATGTGGCGTCTCACAAACTGTCTGTATGTTTTCAGGCTTACAGTGCAGCTCTGCAGACTCAGTGGCAGTGGGTGGACCAGCTGTGTGTCTGCGTCGAGCAACATCTCAAAGACAACACTGCATACTTCCAGGTGACACTGACACTCCTGTAAAGTTTGTACTACTTTTATTTTAATTATACGCCTGTTTCTGACTCAGTAAGTGAATGCCACCCATCCATTAACCTGAGATTTTTAATAGTCTTTTTGTAGATGACTTGGAGAAAAATAACAAAAGTATGTTCGCTGTCGTCTTCACATTCTTCTAAAATGTTGCCTCCATCTTTTCTCAGTTCATGAGTGACGCCCGGGACTGTGAGTCATATCTCCGCCAGCTCCAGGAAACCATCAAGAGACAGTACACCTGCGACAAGAACAGCAGACTGAGCAAACTGGAAGACCTGCTGCAGGACTCCATGGTATGTGTGCTTCTGTTTTCTGTCTCAGACGAAGACGTTGATGTTGTTCTTTGCCCTCTATGGGGCAACTCTGGCAAGAAGCGGTTCACAAATTCTCTCCATCTAAACATATATGCTGACTATATTACAGCATCTTTTTATTCATGTTAACGCTCAGATGAATCTGAAGGTGTTTTACTTTACATACAGAGGTTAGAAGGGCGAGCCATTGATTTTGGTGGCGCCATCATATTGACAGACAATAGTCGTCTCCATTTTAGCACAGTCAGACCTTTAAATCCTTCTCTCAAGGTATGGGATTTGTATGTACATATATATATATATAAATAAATTCCACTACTAGTTTATATTTTTATAAGTGAAATATCCAAAATTGAGCTCTTCTCTCCAACTCATTATCTGTAACAAGTCACAAGCAAAACATGAAATCCAAGTTGTGATCAGAACGGTCAGAAACTGCGCCTATAAGATTAAAAACTGACCTCATGCAGCGATACTCTGCTCCCAGCGCTCCTGCAACAGTTTAGCACTGTCCTGTTGAGTAAACATGTCAAACACCGTCTGCAGTAAATCTTCTATACTGTCAAAACGGCCGCCCTTCAGCTTGAATTCTACTTTGAGGAAGAGGAAGAAGACGCAGGGAGCCGAATCTAACAAGTAGGGCAGGTGTAAAGCTACAATTGTGTTGTTGTGGACAACAATCCAATGCATAGTCTCCATGCTGTGAGCAGCTGCACAGCACTTCAGGTCATAATGTTCTCCCTCAGACACCTCAGGACTTGAAGGTAAAACTCTGCTTTGACAATCTGAGTCTGGGGGAATAATTCCATGTGAATGTTGAAGAGAACAACATGAATTCTTCTGGGACCTGCAGCTCTTACACTGTAAGAATTGCAGGGTTGTTGTTTTTTTCTGGTGGAAGCTGCAGACCCTCCTCTGGTCACCAGTGATGATCCTCCACATGAAGGTTGGATCATCCAGCTGCTGACTGACACAGAATGTGATGTTCGCTCCAGAAAACACAAAAACATCTGTAGCACAGGTTCTGATGTTGGTAGCACAGTGTCACACAGTCTTCTTACTTGTGACAGCTACTGGGTACCTGGATACACCTGTGTAATGGACCCAGTCAGCCATCAGACAGTTCCACTGCTCATTCAACAAGCTTCTTTGTACGTTTAGATGGAAATGATTGCGTAACACACGAGTTATGGGCCTTGTTTGTGGCTTTTTCCTCTGATCCTCTGGAAACAACAGGCTTTATGTCTTTCTCCCCCAGGACTCATTCAGAGGCAGTCAAAGGGTCGGTTTTATGTTGTTTGTTGCCCACATTATCGTCGACATGTGGCTTAATTTCATGGGTTTTCATGTTGGTATGTTTCCTTGGGGGTGATCATTTGATTTGATTTGCATGCACAGACTGTGTTTTTATCTTCTCTTTCTATCTGGAGTGTCAGAACAAGAGACTAATATGTACGCAAATGTTAGGGAAACAATAACACCCCCTGTGAGTCGTTAGGACCCACATAAATATACTCAGATAAATGATGACTACACAGATTACACGAGTGAAACACAAACCTTCTAGACTCCCATGTGTTGCACCCATGTGACTGTAGCGTGCAGCTCCGACGCTCTCTGAACTTTTCTAATGAGACGTGTAGGGTAATGTATGTTTATCACAGCTCGCTGGGTGTTTCTTCATGTTTGTGTGCACCATCCACACCTAAACATCACACGTTCAGTATACTCCTGGACTTCAACAGGATAGCACGTCTGTTTCTGACCTTCCACCGGAGCAGCAGCAGCAGCCGAGGTGCTAACAAACCAGCGTCCTCCCGACTGTAGCGCTCGGCCTCAGGCAGCTGCAATGACGGGGTGAAGTCATCTGTTAGAGTTCCTTCGCTGAATCATCCCCCCTGTGGCACATTTACCAGGCTGTCATCTTCACGCCTACTTCACACACACATATCTACGCAAACACACACACGTATACACACCTCCGACTCGGAGCAGATGGCAGAGTTAATGTGGTCTCGGCTCCACAGGCCGAAGCAGCCAAAATATCCTCCCAGTAAAAAGGTGTGTTTGAGAGTCACAAACAGATGCTGTCCTTCTCAGAGGCCTGTGTGTACTCGGCGTTGTTGTATGTGTAACGTTACGTTCACATGCCATCCACTGTGTGTTCGTCGGGCGGCGTGTGTGTGAAGTTGTTTCCAGCTGCAGTTAATGAAGTTTCCAGTTGTTTCATGTCTGGCTGGGAGAGGCTCCGAATGCCACAACAGAAAACACACCGCTGAACCTGAACCGAGCCTTTTGTTGGACTCTGATAATAGCTGAGAAAATGATGTTTAATCACCTTATTCACCGCATTCAAAACAAAGATAAGTGTTGAGCAGTGGCTGTTTGATCAGACCTCACCCTCCTCTTTGATTTATGTCTTTGTCCGCTTGGACTGCGACCAGTTTCTTTGTGTACTGATGTTTAATAACTTCTTCACATGTGGTTAGAATTCATAAACGCTTGCTGAATCTGCAGAAAGAGAAATCATATCTTTGTGATTTATTTGCTACATGGACACTAAATGCAGTGGTTAGCTCGACACACCTAAAAAACATCCACACCGTTAAAAGTGAATCTTGTCTTCACCAGTTTTTAATTAATCATTTTGACAAATTGCTGTTATTTGACAGAATTTCCAAGTTTTATTAAATTGGGGGGAAAAAAATATTCATTTACATGTTGACCCTAAAAAAACAGGCCAAACTGCAAATATTGTCCACATAAAGACATCGCCTTTTGCAAATGTGAATTTATTGTTTTACAACATTTGACTGTAAATGACACTTTTATAGATATTTGCTGATGCCATGATTTAAAATCACTTTTTTGTTTTTTACAGTTTTTTTTTACTGTATATAAATCAGCAAAAATATTTTGTACACATATTTGCCATTATTAAATGGAAAAATATGTTTCTAAATCACTTTTTTAACTGTTATTTTATAGCTTTACCCTGTTTTATCACATACAATATCTGATAAAACCACAAAAAAAATATTAATCTGCAGGCTTAAATTGTGTCATAATGTCTGTATTAAAAATGTTTATTTTAACAAATAGTAATTTGTTCTTTTAGTATGTGCAACTATAAAATCACAGTTTTTCTGTATTTAAATCAGCTAAATATATCTTTATTTTTGCTGTTTTAGCAGTTTTTCAATGTTTCAATATTTCAGTTTTTTAAAACATATTTCTTCTGGCTCCCTTCCTGCCAGATTTGAACAGTTTTTCTTTTTCTTTTTTTCACACTGCCGGACTTTTTCGTAAAGCAGGGCCTCTCTTATAATCTAATTGCTGTTATGGAATTCTTTGTTGTGGTAATAATGAATTAGAATTCCTCATGTGGCCACATTTTAATTCATGTGAGCATAAATTGTGTTGACTTGTTGTGGTGCCATCTCCGTGTGAAATTCGTCTCGTCAGTGAAATGTACAAAGTTAATCACGCAGCGCCACCTTCAGCCTCCTTCTGTCCGTCTCCGCCTGTATCCGACTCTCTGTCCATTTATCTCCTTCTTTCTGAACCTCCATCTGTCCTCCTGTTGTGTCCCTACAATGAATCCTTAATGACTCCGTCTGCTCGGGGCCAGACTCCGATGAAATGTAATTCTACCTGTCAGGGTGAAGAGCACCTCGGTTAAATGTTTAATGGTTGGTGGCCAAGAAAACACAAGCAGCTGAGTCAGGAAACACTCTGTCCACATTTGACAGGCTAACAGGCTAGTTATATACCACAGGCATAGAAAAGATTACCTCCACGTTAAAAAGTGGTCACACCTATTAGTAACAGCCAGCAGGGGGCGACTCTTATAATCTGTGAGAAAATGACCCTAATTCTCACTTGATTTGTTGCCTCAGCAAACATTTTACTCATCACTTTATGGTTTCAATTGCTAGTTTAGAGACTTTTTGAATACAACATGATGGGTTTTTTGGTAAATTTCCATTTAGAGGGAAATGGACGATAAAGTTTGGTATAATTTCGATGAGACTTCTTAAAGCTTCAGAACCAATGGGTGATGTCCACCTTTTACATACGCTTTATGATTTCAGGCTTTAACTCGGAACTGCTGACCAAATGCAGTTTAGCTGAAATAATAACTTAAAGAAAGATCTGCAGTAATAAGTATGTTCACATTGTTGGTTTTCTGTGGCGCCACCATGAGGTTGATGTTTGTAATTTATGAGTGAAAAGCCTATTATTTTTTTTTTTCCTTTTGCTAGATTGTTATATAAATTGTTACCGTCTTTTATACCCTGTTGGGGAAAGTTGCCATGACTCGTATTACCTTAAGTAAGAAAACAAACATGGTCATTGGTCAGTTGAGTATTGTATACAATATAGAGAAGAGTTTATCATTGCAGTGACACAAACTCTTTTCTTTGGGCTTTCTATAAAAATGGTTATGAGTTTAAACCTTGTGGTCCAGCTTTCCATGCCATATAGACCTCTAAGTCCTACATTCCTTCTGCAGAACAGCTTCCTACAAATGAGATCCGAAGAAGGAGAACGACACAAAAAGCTCCACCCTTCAAGTTGACAGAATTGGTGCTTTAGGTTTGTTATAGGTTGCTGCACTGCGGTTTCAAGGTGGAAATTCTTAACCGTGGAGATTAATTTACTCCTGATGTGTCTGACAGGATGAGATAAGATAAACTTTATTTATCGCTCACAAGGGAAATTTACATGTTACAGCAGCTGGATAAAAATGAGGCATGGAAGAAGCAAGACAAGAAATACTAAAGTACAGTCAGGCTAAAAATAAAGATCTAGGAATGATAGAGAAAAGACCTGGTGGAAGCATGTGGCATGTAAATGTATTGTGTAGCATAATAAAAAGAAAACCCATGTAGACATGTTATGGCCATAAAAAACTCAATTCCCACTGGATGGGTTCTCAGCTTGGTACACGTGACCAACTGGAGCTTGAAGTGATTGACAGTTTGAACGATTTTGTGCTTCCTGCAGGAGGAGAAGGAGCAGCTGATCGAGTACCGCAGCACGGTGGCGAGCCTGGTGGGCCGGGCCAAGACGGTGGTGCAGCTCCGCCCTCGCAGCGCCGACTTCAGCCTGGCAGCCACGACGCCCATCAGAGCCATCTGCGACTACCGGCAGATCGAGGTACAGCACCACCACAGACCCATGAGCACGTGTGTCCCGCGCATGTCGGCAAATAAAACCCAGAAAATCTGAGATAAGAGAAAAATGAGCCAGCCATGCTTTAAATATGTGTACATATATATATATATATTGTGTTTCAACCCTCACCACCAGCCGCCTCCTCCCTGCCCTGCACTTCCTCACCAAGCCCCTCCACTTGGTAACTGTTCTATTTTAGCCCTTTCTTCTTCCACGCCGTGAAACTTAGTTTGTTTCAGTTTTAAATCGATGAAAAAGCCTCTCCTCAGTCGCTCCTTTCCTCAGCCTCGGTGGTCCGCGATGATGAATCGACTACAGCAGTGGATTTCTTTTCTTGGCAAGTTAGCTGGCAAGTAGCAGCAGTCAATTTGGAAGCTGACTAAGCATAATGATTGCGGTCCAGAATGTACAATAGATGATTCTTTTCCTTTGTTCTCTTAAGAAAAAGTCCAGAAACAGTGAAAAGATACTCGGAAGTAAAGATTGGTGTGCGGAGGACTGAGGCTGCACATCCAGCTGACTCTCTCAGGCCCAGCTGCCGCCTCCTCAGGGAGTCTAAAAGCCAATCAATTATACATCTGTCCCATCCTCGGAGTTAAAACACCAGCAGCCTGGCATGGACACACAGCTGCCCTCTAATGCTGCTATATTTAGTGCGCTGGGTCAGTTTGCTCATCAAAGCGTAGTGAATGTGAGGGCTTGTATCCAGGTGAAGCAGGAAGGTGGTTTGGACACTCGCCTCATCGCAAAAAAAAAGAAAAGGAGTTAAAATATAGATGAAATCTGCCTCAGAGCTGAAAGTTACACTGAAACGTAGCAGTGCTGATTTTCACCAAACTCAACAGTAATCTTTCTCTCCTTCACTTTCCTGTGTCTTCTCCTGTCTCTCCAAACCCTCCTTACCTTTTCTCCCCTCTCACTCCCTCGTCTTCCTCGTTCTCTTCCCTCCCTCTCGTCTGTCGGCTGGCAAGACAAACGTTCAGGTATAGCTGCCTATATTCTCCCTCTCTCACCTCTGATTCTTACACTGCACACACTGTACTGCCGCGGTTGCCGCTTTCTTATCAGCTGATTTCAGGTTTTGTAATTGGCGTTACAATGGAAGGTGCAGCCAATCTGATTCCTGCCCTGATAGATTTCTTGGAATGAGATGAGTTGGGAAATTGTGTATGAATTAGTTCTGAGTACGATACATTTATTGGATTTTCCACCCTGAAGCAAAAGTCAGAAATGGAAAATGGAGTTTAATTGTTCTGTCTGCAAATAGAGTTTGGTTTCGTCTGTTTATTTTGTATTTTTACCGACAGACAAATCACGTTTTGTGTTTTAAATGTGCAAAGTGTCTTACTGACACCAGAGAGCACCATTCTGAGGACAGTAACCCCTTTCAGACATGTACACACATCTTTATTTAAACATACAAAATGTGATAACATGAGATTGGACTGTACATCAAGTGATGCATGATACAAAATAATGTGCTAATAAGCAAAAATAAATAAATCAAGACTAACAGCAGCCTCATCAAACTGTCCTAATACATTTCTGATTTCCTAACACTAATAATTCTGTCCATGTGTGAGGATGATCTAACTACTACTAATAATGAACATCCTGACAGCTGTGGCGGAGCTCCAACGTGACGACCACAGCTGTACAACTAATGATTTAACTGCAGCTGATAAACTGATGAAATATAGGTGAAGAATACACAGTGTGATAAACCAGAGCTGTACAGTTTGTAGAAGATATCCAAATACGATTTTACTGACAAATATCAGTTTGATTTGTGTTTTTTATTTTTTTAAACCAAGCTTCAGTTCAGTATTCACTCTGTTATAGATTTAAAACGTATAATGCAGTGTTAATACATGAGATACCATCAAAAACGTCACACAGAGACGACGGCATGTCATTTAAATCCTGAGTCAGACATGCTGCATAATCTATAAATTGCAGCCTTTGCTAATTGCATTGTTTAATATTGTGATTTGAAGTTGATTTAGTTCACATCTACTCTTTCTCCATGTCGAGAATTATTTCAAAACTAATAAATTAGGTCACTGCTGTGCTCTTTTCTGAGATGCACACATGGATCCTGCTGCTTTCTGATGCTGCAGATGTTTAATAAACTCAGAGGAAATAATCCTCAACAGCTGGAGGCGACAAACTAAACTTCAACTCCTGTTAGTCAAAACCCAGATTACATCCATTGTTGGTGACTCTCATTTCAGACACAGATAACTGGTGGTCGTGCGCATCCATCCGCTAATTCAACAGCATGAAGTTTAGACTTCTGCTATGTTAAAAGCGATACAGAAATGTCACTAGACGCCAGGACTTGTACAAAAAACGACTAGGCTAGTTTAGTCAGATTTACAGAAGGACGTGCATGTCTGAAAGGGGCTACTGACAGTTTTAAAGCAATAGGGTGCTCTTCAGACACAGTAGATTTAAAACCATTTTGCATCTCTGTGTGTCCGTTTATTCTCCTGTTGCACATCTCGATAGTTTTGCACAAACGTGAGGATAAAATCAACCTGCAGCTGCATCATGTTAGTTTCTGGTCTGAGATCAGTTGATGAGGGCGGGTGGCAATCACTGAACTGAACTGATGCGTCCTGCCTCTCAGGCTCATTCAGTCAGTCAGAAAATAGCCAGTTTCAATATACATTTCATGTACTTTACTGTATGTGCACAGCTTTGCATTATTGATGTGTGTGTGTGCAGGGAAGGGGTGAGAGAGGGTGGTGGGTGGGGGAGGCAGTACAGCTCTAGATGTTTCTGTGCAGCTCTAAAACTAAACTCTCCAGCTTCTGAAGCCAAACTCTTTGTTTTTTGTTTTTATAAAATCCTGCGCTGGGTTTCTCGAAGGCTCAGTGGTGTTGAATGAAACCCAGCTCAGGTGTGAGTAACGTTCACTTTGAGTTTGGACAATGTTTGCTGCTTTCACAGTAAAAGCTTCAGCGGTGCAAAGCAGCTTTCACACCACATGGCATCGTTCCTGTCAGCTTCTCTAATATCATGTCATTGTAGGGCTCCTGCTAACCTCATGAAGTCCATGAACGTTTGCATTTTCTGTTGCATTATGAGTTTTTCTTATTATCTTTTCGTTTACATGTTTGTTTGTTTTTTTCCTTCTCTCCTCTCTGACGTCACCTCTCTCGCTTTCTTCTTCCTCCATCCATCCCATCTCCGAACTCATCTTTCTTTTATGACTCCCTGATGTTCAAACCTTCTTCTTGTCTTTCTCTCCTTCTGTCCATCTCATTCGTCATCCTGATCCGTCTCTCCGTTCCTTCCTTCATCCTCCATTTGTGCTCCATCCATCCTTCCCTCGCACCGTCTCTGTTCATCCTCCTCCTCCTCCTCTCAGATCACGATCAGTCGAGGAGAGGAGTGTGTGCTGGAGGACAACTCTCAGCGGACCAAGTGGAAGGTGATCAGTCCGACGGGGAACGAGGCCATGGTTCCCTCGGTGTGTTTCAGCGTCCCTCCTCCCAACCAGGAGGCCATCGACACGGCCGGCAGGTCAGAGACAGACTGAAACCTTAACGTGGACTCTTTAATGAGTGCTGTCGTTGGTAGTAGAGGTCATACTGTGGATGTCTTCTAACAGTGAAAGGCATTTTTATACTTGCAATATGCAGATACCACAGATTTACAGGATTATTGATATTTTTCACACAAAAAAGTGACTTGAATTTGTAGATTTAACTTTGTTTACCAGTAAATAAAACAAGTCTGTTCTTTCAGTATATCTGAACCTTTAGAGACTCTAATCATTTAAAATAAACACATTTATACAAGTTTCTATTTATTTTTCGCTTTTTATTTTTGGTTAATCTTTTAAATAAACATTCAACACATCAAAATAACTTCAAACTAACCTGATTATTAATCCTGATTAAAAGCCTTTAAACCTGTAGTGTGGAACTCTTGTCTCCCCCTTCTGGCAGTGAGAGTAATTACACAAACACTGTTGATTCCTGGTTGTGACGTATGTCAGTCGCTTTCGGTTTTAGAGTGTAATCCTTCCTGTGAATGCTGAGTTTCGTTTTTATCTGGAGCATCAGCAACTTTTTTTGGATGCCTCCCATGTTTTTCCCACATTAACTTCACTGTTCTCCTACTTGCTGCAGCTGCTCAGTATTTTTTGCCACAGTTGAATCATTTGGGAGAAAAGTCGCCACAGACACCAGATTTAAAACTCCTGTTTACAGTGAAATACGCAGAGAGCTGCACTTTAGCTTTACCCTCGATGCTTATGTTTGCTCGGTAATGTCTGGATTCTTATTAATGTTCTTTGTGTTTACAGGACAGAGCAGTTGTACCAGAAGGTCATGTCTCTGTGGCATCAGCTCCACGTCAACATGAAGAGTGTGGTGTCGTGGCATTACCTGCTCAAAGACATCAGGACTGTATCCGGATGGAGCCTGGACACGGTGAGATGATCTGTTTAAATGTGAGGCAGCTGGTACATTAAATGTGAAGTATGTGCGTCATTTTAACGCTGAGAAAGTGATTTATTGTTACTCTCTGTTTTGGTCAACTGTTGTTGCTGATCTCCTTCCTCTCTGCCTCGCCCGTCAGGTTCGTTGTCAGTCTCCGTCAGAGCGACAACACGTCCTGGATCACCTGGAGACCCAGCTGGCCGACTTTCTGTCAGACAGCAAGGAGAGCTCTCTGTTCACGACAGTCGAAAGACGAGAGCTGGAGAAGGACGTTCAGCAGGCCCAGCAGCACTGCCAGGACCTGCTGCTCAACATGGAGACCGGTGAGGCAGATTGGACCAACACATGCGTGCACTCACTGACTTTTAATCCCGAACGCTGTACCTCTGCAGAAATGAATCTGTGTCCAGTGTGTACCAGCATTTTGGCCTGTTAAAATGGTACTCAGAAATAGGCCAGCGCCCTGTCTTGCAGTTTTAGCGATATCTGTTTGACAGCGTAGCAACAAACAGTTGGTCAGAGCGTTACTGTAAAGGTCTAAAATAACCCTCCTCTCTTCCCGTCTTTTTTCTTTCTCCGTTCAGTGGAGAAGGACGAGTCGGTGTCTCGGTCGTACCTGTCCGAGCTGCAGAACGTCACCCTTCGTCTGAACGAGGCCGAGCAGAGGCTGATGAGGGGGATTGAGACTCCGCCCCCCAGCCGGCTGTCAGGTGACAGCACTGACAACGCCGTCCGGATAGCCGAGCAAGAGGTCAGTTTGAGCTCCACCTGCTGGTTGTACAGAACCATAACGCCTTTCATTGAGTTAATATTTACATCAGTTGGTATTTTTGACACATTGCAGTAAATTTTTACGCAGCATTACTTTTTTACATTGTTGTGATGTGTTTCAAGAGCTAAACAATTTTCATGCCTTCATAGTTTTCAGAAAACAATTTCATGCACATATTGATCCTAGATGTCATCATGGATGTTACAACAGTATAATTTAAGTTTACTTTAACAGATGTGAGAGTTTATGCAGATATTTGTGTTTACTTCACTCTTGTAAGTGCAGTTTGAGACAAAAGAGCTATGATGTTATTAAATAAGCTGCATAAGAAAATCGAGGGTTGTATCAGTTTTTTTAGGGAGAGTACATTAAAGTTGGGGTAAGCAATTCCTGAAAAGATTTGCAGATATTAGAAGAGGTAGCCTGCAGCTAAGAATGATCTTGCTGCACTCGTTATGAGTCTGGTACAGGACAGACAAAACACGCTTGGTTCTTGGTGCTTCTGCAAACCAACTACCGTCATCATGGACAGTCTAAGCACGTTGTAGCAAAGATGCTCCTACAATAAAGTGATGGATGAACCTGTTGTAGTGCAGTTTTTGCATGCAGGGAGGTGAGCACTGTAAACAAAATGAATCACTGAATCACTAGAAGGTTGTTGCTTGGAGGCTGTCGATGGTGTTTCCTGCAGCGAAGAAGATTTAGAAGATGGTAACATGCAGACAGTAAAAGAAGAAGACAAAGCTGTGTGAAATTAAAGACTTATACGTGAAGTGTACATCTGGTCGGTCAGACTAGCATTTAGGAGCTACAGTCCTCTTGTTATACCAGCTAAAGTTGGGACAAACTGTACAAACTGCTGCTACCAAAACCCACCCACTACAAAAAAATAAGAGAAAGCAGAGTCTTGAATTCATCCTATCGTCCAAAAAAAGTGTAGAGATTCATAAAACTGTTGTACGAGCATCAACGCTGCCTGTTGCTGTTTGGCTGGTAAAATGTTCGGTCCAAATCACTTGTATTATCCCATTTACAGAGCCAGAGCTTCATCACCGTACATACATACATACAGAACAGAGACACTGAGGCTGACAGAAAGTGTTTTAGATTAGCGTGGCTTATCAACCTTTAATTAACCTGCCTGTCCGTGGTTAAAGCAACAAGCATACCGTTTGGTCACTGATGCCATTTTGCTCTCCTTTTATCTAACTAAAATCCTGTTCTTGTCCAGAAGCTGCAGTCGGAGCTGGACGCTCTGCGCTCCAGTGTCGGTGATGTGTCTCGTCGCTGCGTCAGTTTTTTCGAGGAGAAGCCGACGTCCTCCAGCGTTCCTGCCCTCCGATCTGAGCTCAGCCTGGCTGTGGAGAAGATGGATAAACTGCACAACCTCTCGTCTGTCTACCTCAAAAAGTTAGTGAGCTGCAGGGAGCTGCTCTGTTTGTTGGTTACGTCTGAAATATTCAAGAAGGTTTCACTCACAAAATATGTGCAATTCACCTCTGCAGGCTGAAGACAGTAGACGTCCTGATTCACAGCCTGGATGAAGCAGAAAGTCAAGTCAGGAAGTACGAGAGCAAACTAAGTGAAGAAGACATCGTTCCTGCCGACACAACAGCCATTCAAAACCTCAGAGATCAACTCGGGGTAAAACACACACTGTCAGGTAGAATCCTCTCACATCCAGCTGAAGAAACAAACTCTAACCTTTGGGCTTTCTGTTTGTTCTCCTTGCAGAAGTGGCAGGCGGAGCTCTCTGAGCAGGAGGGCATCTTCCAGTCGCTGCAGGCCGAGGTGGGTCGGGCCAAAGAGGCGGGTTCTCAGCTCAGCAGGCTCCATCCAGACCGAAGCCCCGAGCTGGAGCGCTACCAGGAGAAAGCCAATCAGATGGCGGAGAGGTGGAGCGGAATCAAAAGACAGATGGAGACACGGTGAGCAGCACAGAAACATAGAGGAGTAGAAAATAGATTTGGTGAACAGGAGGAGGATTAATAAGTTTAATTAACTTGGTGAGGAGGAGTGTTGTGAGGTTTCGTAGCTGATTCTGTGCTCTGATTGTTTAGTGAAACGTATCATGACAGAACATGTAGTCGTTTACTGTGTGGCTTCAAAACACTTGAGATTAAATAAACTTCACACATTACAGCAGCTATATACATAACAATAAATAAAGATATAATGAAGACTCTGTAGATCTTATGCATGTACAAATATGATACACACAGTGTGTAGAACTGTACTTAAAGGCTATAAAGAGTAACTTTATAAATGTGTTATTGCAAAGAAAACCAGTGTTTCTTTATAGTACTGCACTTGACGAGCTATAAAGAGAAGAGTGTTACATTATATATGCAGTGTTTAATCATATGTAGTGTTTCCTATTAATTACCGAGGCTGTAGTGCCGTGTCACAGTTTCATAATGAACCAAAATTCAGAAATCTCACACAACACACATATTTAGAGTGCCACTGCTCAGAATAATAACTCTAAACACTCAGAAACTATAGAGTTCTGACAATTTATCATAGTTGATGAAGCTAACAAAGAACAGGACGGTTTTCAAGCAGCACTTTGCCATAGATGTCTTCACCACGACTGGGAGTTTATGCTTTAGCTGTGTACAGTTTTTATCAGGCAGAACTCTGCATAGCAGCATCTCTGCTCTGGTCTAATGAGACCTTGTGGTGATGTTACATAAACTGACTCAGACGTGAACACGACAAGCAACATTTAGGCAAATGTTATACTGAAGTTCAGCTCCATCTACACACTTTATAGCTGATTACAGTCACATGATCACCTCTGTCTGCGTGATCTTCACTGTGGCTGCAGCTACGTGAAGCGAACTTAACTCTCAAACTCTTGCAACAGAAAGAAAGTGGCTCATTTCCCACCACAAAGGTGCACTGAGCTACATGAAATCCAATCTAATTCAGTAGGAAACAGATTTATGTTTGTGTTGTTTATGTTCTAAAAGTCTTTCTCTGTTTCCCTGCAGACGGTCTGATCTGGAAGGTCTGGGCTCGGCACTGCAGCAGTACAGAGACGGACACTCTGCTCTGATTAAATGGATCGAAGAGACGACGGAGAGACAAGAGAACACGCAACCTGGACAGAGTGACAGCAAAGCGCTGTCTGAACAACTGGCCCAGCAGACGGTCAGTAACACAGAGCTCACGGACTTCTGTCTGTAGGTTTATACGTGTAGTAGCAGGATTCAAGAGTTTTTATTCTTCACATGTTCATACAGTAAAAAGCAGTGAAATGCAAAGTGACTGTTTGACAAGGCTGTGCAATGACAACAAAACACGTTCTTTAAGAGTAAGAAAAGTCATAAATAAGGAGGAATGAAGAGATTGTGAAACTCAAGTGCAGGTTACATTATGCAGAAGTTATATTTTAACATTATGCCTGTATTTTAATGTTGGTTTTAGATCTGAAATAATTTGATAAGTGATGGAGATGATAATGCTTTATGTGTATTTTAGATATGTTAAGAGAAAATTTAAAAAGAAAAAAAGAAAAAAAACACACATTGTGATAGAATGACTTTTATAAATTCTGTTTGTTTATTCTGTTTTCAGGCATTAGTAGCTGAGATCGAACAGAACCAGACCAAACTAGACGAGTGCCAGACTCACTCCAAACAGTACTGCACCTCAGTGAAGGTAAGACGCTGCTTCACAAACACTTCTTGTGTATTTAAAGGTCGGAAACCGGGTTTTATCTTTAACAATGTGTGATATTTAAAAAGTGTTTTATATTATCCATTTTTTTGAAATCTTCATCGTATTTGCAACTAAAGCTGCCAGATGAATGTAGTGGAGTAAAGAATGCATTATTTCCCTCTGAAATACAGTCGAGTGAAAGAAGAAATTAGCATAAAATAAAAAATACAAGCATTTCAAAAATCATATTTCCTTCCATCACTTGAGTGTGAAGTTTTCCTTCCTATAATTCTCTCTCTAGCATTCTGTTTAGCATTACAAGTTTATTTCTACATCAAGTTCCTGCATGTTTTTCATTTTTTAGGACTATGAGCTGCAGCTGATGACATACAGAGCCTTTGTAGAGTCGACGCACAAATCGCCTGTCAAGAGGAGGAGGATGCACTCCTCCTCTGACGCCATCACTCAGGAGGTAAACAGATTAGACATATAATCATTACAGTAGTGATTTTTGTTGAAAGCAGTTAAACTCAGTGTTTTGTATTTTCCTGGATGTGGTAAGTGATGTCCACATTTATGTGTCTCGACAGTTTATGGACTTACGCACACGCTACACGGCCTTGGTCACCTTGACAACGCAGCATGTAAAGTACATCAGTGATGCTCTGAGAAGACTGGAGGAAGAAGAGGTGACGCTTCGTTTAACTTCAAACGACTCTTTTGCTTGGCATGATGCTCGTCTATCATTAAACACCAAAGTGTCTCACTGACAGCAGTTTGTGATGAATTTGTCTGCTGTTTCTAATGTGATGTTCTGATCATTTCTGCCTCCAACCTTTGATCTGTGCAGAAAGAGGTGGAGGAGGAGAGGCAGGCCAGGGTGGGTCAGGTGTCGGACCTCCTCGGCTGGGTCAAAGGCCTCCAGGGTCGGACTGGAGGACCCAACGCTGAGTCGTCCCTGGCTGCTCAACAGGTACATCAGCACACTGTTTCTGCTCATATTATTATGAATATTTAAAAGGTGGTGATGTTCAGGGATGGATACCCGATATTAAAAAGACCCTGGAGTTAAATGATTAAAATGCAGAAGATCAAAAGCTTCTGTTATCGGTTCTTCTCTTGGAAAAACTAAGAAATTAGATTTACTATTTATTACTGCTGCATAAACATTGTTTTGCACTTTTTATTTTACCAACTCTATGATGCAGTTTTGCTTTTTCTCGTCCAGGAATAAAAAAAAAAAATCTCTTTTGGAGGGACGGTGCACAAAGCAGAGAGGATTTAATGATTTGGCAGCTGCAGACGAACTCGATCTCGCTTTATTCTCACCATCTCTCAAACTGAATGTTGGTGTTGGCAGCAGTACACAAAGTCCTCACTTCTTTTGTCTTAAGTAAATTTATTATTACTGCACAGTAAAAAGTCCTGCATTCAATTTGTTACCTAACAGTGAAGACTGAAAGCGAGGAA
Source organism: Stegastes partitus (assembly GCF_000690725.1). Taxonomy (NCBI): domain Eukaryota; kingdom Metazoa; phylum Chordata; class Actinopteri; family Pomacentridae; genus Stegastes; species Stegastes partitus. The sequence goes on from NW_007579024.1 coordinate 207,399, forward strand.
ATTAAAAATGAAGCAGTTCTACTTCTGTTTATGTTAGTTTTCCTCTTAAAAAAGAACGAGTAAGAGTAGTGTATAAGTGGAGATCAATAAGCAGCCTCCCTCACTGGTCGCTGTAGGTTGTACTGTATTAATTACATCGATCCTGTGTCTTCTTTAAAGGCCATCAGCGAGCAACTGGCAGCCAAGAAAGATCAGGTGGCCGAAGCTATACGGAGCACGCAGGTCTTCCTTCTGTCCAAACAGGCGGGCAAGTAAGTTAACAACACAAACATGAGCACAAACACATTAACAGGCAACACACACATGACCCGACCTGTTCCATAGAAACCAACATACATCCCACTCAAGGGAGAGAAGAGTGTCTGGTGCCCCCCTACAGAGTTTCTAGTCAGCCTCAGAGGGAAACTACCAGCATTAAAAGGATTGAACTGAGAATGTAAACTGTGTTCTATTGACTTTGCTCCTCATGCAGCGACACAGTGTGTCCTATGAACTCTGGGAAAAAAATCCCAAAAGATCTTCATTCTGGTTTGGGGAAATTGAAGCCATCATTTAAAGTTCTGTCTTTGAGCTCACATTAACCAAGAAATTGAT